>NW_025959616.1:0-32143 GCF_023159225.1 Perognathus longimembris pacificus
GGTGGATCCGGGTCCGAGGAGCTGTCGCTCTAGCCATCATGTGGGCAGGAGGAGCAAGAGAGGAAGTTGCGAGCCTTCTCAGAGATGGCGCGTGAACAGCTGAGACGGTTTGATGAACAGCAAGCACTGAAGCGACAGAAAGAATTACAGGACTTGCGGGAAGTCATGGAGAAGAATACTAGAGAAGCCCTGAGCCAGCAGGAGAAGCTCAAAGCTGAGCATCGCCACAGAGCCGAGATTCTCGACCTGAAGCTTCGGGAGGCAGAGCGACATCGCAGGAAACAGGCAGAGCTGGAGCGGCTGCACGAGGAGGAAGGCCAAGTGCGGCTTCGGAGCCTTTTCGCCCTCCAGGAGGAGGTGCTGCAGCTCAGCCAGCAGCTGGACGCCTCTGACCAGCAGCACAGGGACCTACGGGTGGGCGGCCTGGCTGCCTTCCGCACCCGGGGCAACCAGCTCTGCAGCCTGATCTCTGGGATCATTGGTGCTGCATCACAGAGCGGCTATCCCACGGCAGAAAACCAAGCTGAGGCTGAGCGAGCCTTGCAGGAAATGCGGGATCTTGTCAGGAACTTAGCCCGGGAAATGACCAGGGCCTGTGAAGACAAGAAACGGCAGGATGAAGAGGAGGCCCGACTCAAGCTGCAAGAATGGCAGATGCAACAGGGGTCGTGGGCCCCCACCCCATCCCCGGTCCCCAGCCAGGACCCAGGAGGGACACAGAACGAAGAGCTCCAAGTGAACGGGGAAGACAGTACCATGCAGTGGTACCAACAGCTGCAGGAGGCCTCTGCTCAGTGTGTGTTGTCCTTTGAAGGCCTGAGCAGCAGCAAGGACAGTCAGATGAAGAAACTAAAGATGGACCTGCACAAGGCCGCCACTATCCCAGTCAGCCAAATCTCCACGATTGCAGGCTCGAAACTCAAGGAAGTCTTTGACAAGATCAACGGTCTGCTCTCTGGAGAGCCGGTGCAGTCTGCTGGGCGCTCTGTGTCAGTCACCCTTCACCCACAAGCTCTGGACTTTGTTCAGTACAAAGTGGCAGAGAAGTTTGTGAAACAAGGCGAGGTGGAGGTGGCCTCTCACCATGAAGCAGCGTTCCCCATGGCAGTGGTGGCGTCTGGGATCTGGGAGCTTCACCCTAGAGTGGGAAACCTCATCCTCGCTCATCTCTATAAGAAGTGCCCTTTCTCGGTTCCATTCTACCCTGCTTTCAAGGAGGGCATGGCTCTGGAGGACTATCAGCGAATGCTTGGCTACCAAGTGAAAGACTCCAAGATGGAAGCGCAGGACAACTTCCTGAAGCGCATGTCTGGCATGATCCGTCTGTATGCGGCCATCATCCAGCTCCGCTGGCCATATGGAAACCAACAAGCAACTCACCCTCATGGCTTAAATCATGGCTGGCGCTGGTTAGCACAAATCTTAAACATGGAACCTCTAGCAGATGTGACAGCCACCCTCCTTTTGGACTTCTTGGAGGTGTGTGGGAATGCCCTCATGAAGCAGTACCAGGTCCAGTTCTGGAAGATGATACTTCTCATTCAGGAGGACTACTTCCCCAGAATTGAGGCCATCACAAGTCCAGGACAGATGGGTTCCTTTGTACGTCTGAAGCAGTTCTTGGAGAAATGTTTGCAGTGCAAGGAGATTCCTGTCCCCAAGGGCTTTCTGACTTCTTCCTTCTGGGGCTCCTGATCTCACTGCGTCCCTATCCTCACCGTAAGGTTGCAGAGAGGCAACAGCAAAGCAACTGAAGACAGCTGTATCTGGAAGAAGGCGTGTCTGATTTAGAATTTTAGTGTGCTTCTATACCTGCACTATGGAACTAGAAGAGGTTTGCATGGGCTACAATATCTTGGCTGTATCTTTGCAGATTCAGTAACTGCTGAAGGTGTCCACATGATTGACTCAATAGAACTGGCCTTGCTTACTTTTGCAAAAGTTCTCAAGAGGTTTGAGCAGTGTGGGACACGCCCTGGTCACAGGGGAGAGGAAGTCAACTAGCTGGCCCCGCCTGTTTCCCAGCCCCGGGGCCACGTGTGGCTAAGATGGCATCTGACAGTGAACCTGGAGGGGCGGTTCTGTGGGCTGTCATGAAAAATCAGGCCGCCTCAAGGGTTGGTCTCCAGACATGCTCAGGCCTCCCCTTACAGTCCCTAGATAGGTGCAGCTACACCCCGCCCCTTCCTGCCGATCTTTGACCCGATTGGCTCCTGTGTCTTGTATTAGTTACACGTGTTCCCCCCAATAAACGAGATCTTGCACCGACTTGACTCCCATATGCGTCTGATTGTCCACTGGTGAGGGAGGGCTGGGTGGGGGTGGTCTGTTGGCCCTTGCCTTTCTTGGCTTGTATGGTGGGGGGGCGTGCCTTCCCCATCTCTTCCGCAGGTCAGGGGAGCCCGCCGGGGGGTGGGGGGAAAGGGGGGCTTGGGGGGAGCTAAAAACCCCTACACGCAGTTGATCATTTTTATCTCTATTGTCTCTTCCTTGTTGTCCAGTATGTTTCAGAAAGTTGGATACTTTAGTCATTTCTCTGAGCTGGTCTTAGGCCACAATTTTTACCTCTCTCCCTCCATCGCACCCCTGTTCAGATATATTCCCCAAACTAGAAAACCACATAAGATCCCCTTTAAGGTATGGAAAGCCAGGTGCCACTGTCTCACACTTGTACACCTAGCTACTCAAGAAGCTGATCTGAGGATAGAGCATCCAGCTGTGCCCAAGGGAGCTGCGGATTCTGTCCCACTCCGTCTCTAAAATCCAGAAGGCTCTGCTGGTTGTGAATCTGGACTCCACCCAGGAACTGTCGGTGAGCAAATCGTGGCATGGAGAAACCACGCAAAGCTTTGCTCCTTACCCGAGTCAGAGGAAGAATCTGCACTGCCTTCCTTTCGCTAATATGTGTGCCCACTTCTTAACATCTTTCCTCTTTTAACCAAGGTGAAATGTCTAGGGCCCATTCCCAGTGCAGCTTCAAGATGAAAATACAACAGCAGATGCACAAAACTCATTCAAGGAAAAGGTCATGTGTCCTAACAAGGACACTTTGATGTTAGATCCCATGGTTAAGGATTTCATATTCTGGGAAGGACTCCTGGAAATGGCGCAGGACTATTCCTTGAAGCTCGTCTAGTATCACGTTCTCTTTAGTGAAACAGACTCAAGAAGAGTAAGTAACTAGTGAAACACCAGTTACAAGCTCACCATTGGCTCTCCTCTGTAGGCAAAGAATTAGCTATGTAGAATGAGGGCCGTTTGGTGGCCATCCAGTCAATGGAAACCAGAGATTATCAAGCGGATGAGATTTGCCTGTGAATTTGCATACAGGGGCGTTCCCTTTTTTCCTTTCAGCTCCACATGAGAATGTCCAGTTGTTCTGTGTCGTGGTTAGGAATGTGAAGCTCAACTTCCTAGTACTGTGGCTGCTTTGTGTTGTACACTAAACTGTCCCTTTGCTCCACAAAAAGAAAACAGAAAATAAAAGAAATTAAAGTGGAGGTTCAGAGTTCAGGTCAAGACAGGTCTCAGGCCTGGGTTCTGGGTAACTCACCCAGGATAAGGTAGTCGCAGGCAAGCATCAGGAGGTGGAGGTGGCTCTGGTTCTGGTTCTGGGCTTTACATTGTAAATAATATCCCTTTGGAAATAAAACTCCTTCCCACCTTAAGTTGTGCCTCAACGGATTATTCTCGCTCTCGGAATACAACAATGTGCAGCAAAGGTTGAGTGGCCAATGCCCAGCGGACTCAAGACAACCGAGATCAGCAAGTCCATTCAGAATTAGCTAGCTAGGACTTCTTCCACCCTGCTCAACATCACCCTACCCCCACCACACCCCAGCAGGAAGGTCAGGACCTCACAGGGGGCCGGGACTGCCCCCACCATTCACCTGAATTCAGGTGGGCCAGCACGCTGCCAGCCGACAAGGCCCCCAAGAATTAGCTATCTAGAATGAGGGCCATTAGGTGGCTCCAAGCATAACAGTGCTGAAGATAAAGAGCAGCGATAACTCCCAGGTAGTGACGTGGTGGTACCATGATATCATGGTACCCACTGAAGAGGAAAATCCTGGGCAATGGGCTATACATTCCTAGAACACATCAACAGCCATGTCTAATGTAATTGTAATGGGGTCTGCCCAAGGGAGGGGACCAGACTGTAATGGGGTCCGAGTGTGCGTGTGGGAAAATTCCCCATCCCTGCAAGAGTCTGACACTGAGAGACAGTCTCAAGTAAAAAGATGGGTTTACTGGGGAAGGAAAAATTATACTGACCAGACAGGGTCACGGCCCAGCAACCTGAAAGAGCAGATTGGCTGGCCAGGGCCGCAGCCTAGACTCGGGAACTGGAACCTTGGGCCCCGAGCCACACTCAGGGTGGGTTCTAAAGGCAAACACAATGTGGCCCGTGAGCTTAAACCCTTACAGAGCATGCCAGGTCACATGCAGGTGGCCAATGGAGGTACGCTGTGCCTCATAGCAACTGTTTGAAGCAACCTATCATTTGAGTTCAGACTTGGGGCATGGATTTGCCGGGGCTCATGTGATGCAGGTGGAATCACCCACTCAAGGGAGGGCACAGGTTTCACCTTGCCTGCATAGGGCTGCGGATATCTTAGCGAAGATGGAGTGGGCTTCTGCTCTTTTTAACTGAGATGGAGTCAACATGACACCCCTCAACAGCTAATGATGGTGCTGGCCATATCTGACCTCCATATTACAGACATCAAGTTTTGTGGAATACTTGCTAACCATGCAAATGAGCACTGATGTGTGGAATAACCTGAGGGGAAGAAGCCCCTCCCCACATTGGTGTAATTGCCACGCCCCAGTGGGAAAGAAAGAGGAGATCCCGCCCCACCTTGAGGGGACCGGAAGCCCCACCCTCAGACTGCCTAGGTGGCAAGATAAGAAGGGCAGGACTTCCAGAGGAAAAGGAGGAGAGAAGAGAAGAGCACGAGGAGGAGAAAGGAGGTGACCAGCCAGCCAGCCAGCCAGCCGAGGGAGCAGTGCGGAGACAAGCAGACCAGCCAGAGGAGAGGGCCGGAGCCAAACCAGGCCTCTGGAGGTTTGGACGCCAGGAGGCTGTGGTGCTGAGAAATTCAGGTGGATCCGGGTCCGAGGAGCTGTCGCTCTAGCCATCATGTGGCAGGAGGAGCAAGAGAGGAAGTTGCGAGCCTTCTCAGAGATGGCGCGTGAACAGCTGAGACGGTTTGATGAACAGCAAGCACTGAAGCGACAGAAAGAATTACAGGACTTGCGGGAAGTCATGGAGAAGAATACTAGAGAAGCCCTGAGCCAGCAGGAGAAGCTCAAAGCTGAGCATCGCCACAGAGCCGAGATTCTCGACCTGAAGCTTCGGGAGGCAGAGCGACATCGCAGGAAACAGGCAGAGCTGGAGCGGCTGCACGAGGAGGAAGGCCAGGTGCGGCTTCGGAGCCTTTTCGCCCTCCAGGAGGAGGTGCTGCGGCTCAGCCAGCAGCTGGACGCCTCTGACCAGCAGCACAGGGACCTACGGGTGGGCGGCCTGGCTGCCTTCCGCACCCGGGGCAACCAGCTCTGCAGCCTGATCTCTGGGATCATTGGTGCTGCATCACAGAGCGGCTATCCCACGGCAGAAAACCAAGCTGAGGCTGAGCGAGCCTTGCAGGAAATGCGGGATCTTGTCAGGAACTTAGCCCGGGAAATGACCAGGGCCTGTGAAGACAAGAAACGGCAGGATGAAGAGGAGGCCCGACTCAAGCTGCAAGAATGGCAGATGCAACAGGGGTCGTGGGCCCCCACCCCATCCCCGGTCCCCAGCCAGGACCCAGGAGGGACACAGAACGAAGAGCTCCAAGTGAACGGGGAAGACAGTACCATGCAGTGGTACCAACAGCTGCAGGAGGCCTCTGCTCAGTGTGTGTTGTCCTTTGAAGGCCTGAGCAGCAGCAAGGACAGTCAGATGAAGAAACTAAAGATGGACCTGCACAAGGCCGCCACTATCCCAGTCAGCCAAATCTCCACGATTGCAGGCTCGAAACTCAAGGAAGTCTTTGACAAGATCAACGGTCTGCTCTCTGGAGAGCCGGTGCAGTCTGCTGGGCGCTCTGTGTCAGTCACCCTTCACCCACAAGCTCTGGACTTTGTTCAGTACAAAGTGGCAGAGAAGTTTGTGAAACAAGGCGAGGTGGAGGTGGCCTCTCACCATGAAGCAGCGTTCCCCATGGCAGTGGTGGCGTCTGGGATCTGGGAGCTTCACCCTAGAGTGGGAAACCTCATCCTCGCTCATCTCTATAAGAAGTGCCCTTTCTCGGTTCCATTCTACCCTGCTTTCAAGGAGGGCATGGCTCTGGAGGACTATCAGCGAATGCTTGGCTACCAAGTGAAAGACTCCAAGATGGAAGCGCAGGACAACTTCCTGAAGCGCATGTCTGGCATGATCCGTCTGTATGCGGCCATCATCCAGCTCCGCTGGCCATATGGAAACCAACAAGCAACTCACCCTCATGGCTTAAATCATGGCTGGCGCTGGTTAGCACAAATCTTAAACATGGAACCTCTAGCAGATGTGACAGCCACCCTCCTTTTGGACTTCTTGGAGGTGTGTGGGAATGCCCTCATGAAGCAGTACCAGGTCCAGTTCTGGAAGATGATACTTCTCATTCAGGAGGACTACTTCCCCAGAATTGAGGCCATCACAAGTCCAGGACAGATGGGTTCCTTTGTACGTCTGAAGCAGTTCTTGGAGAAATGTTTGCAGTGCAAGGAGATTCCTGTCCCCAAGGGCTTTCTGACTTCTTCCTTCTGGGGCTCCTGATCTCACTGCGTCCCTATCCTCACCGTAAGGTTGCAGAGAGGCAACAGCAAAGCAACTGAAGACAGCTGTATCTGGAAGAAGGCGTGTCTGATTTAGAATTTTAGTGTGCTTCTATACCTGCACTATGGAACTAGAAGAGGTTTGCATGGGCTACAATATCTTGGCTGTATCTTTGCAGATTCAGTAACTGCTGAAGGTGTCCACATGATTGACTCAATAGAACTGGCCTTGCTTACTTTTGCAAAAGTTCTCAAGAGGTTTGAGCAGTGTGGGACACGCCCTGGTCACAGGGGAGAGGAAGTCAACTAGCTGGCCCCGCCTGTTTCCCAGCCCCGGGGCCACGTGTGGCTAAGATGGCATCTGACAGTGAACCTGGAGGGGCGGTTCTGTGGGCTGTCATGAAAAATCAGGCCGCCTCAAGGGTTGGTCTCCAGACATGCTCAGGCCTCCCCTTACAGTCCCTAGATAGGTGCAGCTACACCCCGCCCCTTCCTGCCGATCTTTGACCCGATTGGCTCCTGTGTCTTGTATTAGTTACACGTGTTCCCCCCAATAAACGAGATCTTGCACCGACTTGACTCCCATATGCGTCTGATTGTCCACTGGTGAGGGAGGGCTGGGTGGGGGTGGTCTGTTGGCCCTTGCCTTTCTTGGCTTGTATGGTGGGGGGGCGTGCCTTCCCCATCTCTTCCGCAGGTCAGGGGAGCCCGGCGGGGGGTGGGGGGAAAGGGGGGCTTGGGGGGAGCTAAAAACCCCTACACGCAGTTGATCATTTTTATCTCTATTGTCTCTTCCTTGTTGTCCAGTATGTTTCAGAAAGTTGGATACTTTAGTCATTTCTCTGAGCTGGTCTTAGGCCACAATTTTTACCTCTCTCCCTCCATCGCACCCCTGTTCAGATATATTCCCCAAACTAGAAAACCACATAAGATCCCCTTTAAGGTATGGAAAGCCAGGTGCCACTGTCTCACACTTGTACACCTAGCTACTCAAGAAGCTGATCTGAGGATAGAGCATCCAGCTGTGCCCAAGGGAGCTGCGGATTCTGTCCCACTCCGTCTCTAAAATCCAGAAGGCTCTGCTGGTTGTGAATCTGGACTCCACCCAGGAACTGTCGGTGAGCAAATCGTGGCATGGAGAAACCACGCAAAGCTTTGCTCCTTACCCGAGTCAGAGGAAGAATCTGCACTGCCTTCCTTTCGCTAATATGTGTGCCCACTTCTTAACATCTTTCCTCTTTTAACCAAGGTGAAATGTCTAGGGCCCATTCCCAGTGCAGCTTCAAGATGAAAATACAACAGCAGATGCACAAAACTCATTCAAGGAAAAGGTCATGTGTCCTAACAAGGACACTTTGATGTTAGATCCCATGGTTAAGGATTTCATATTCTGGGAAGGACTCCTGGAAATGGCGCAGGACTATTCCTTGAAGCTCGTCTAGTATCACGTTCTCTTTAGTGAAACAGACTCAAGAAGAGTAAGTAACTAGTGAAACACCAGTTACAAGCTCACCATTGGCTCTCCTCTGTAGGCAAAGAATTAGCTATGTAGAATGAGGGCCGTTTGGTGGCCATCCAGTCAATGGAAACCAGAGATTATCAAGCGGATGAGATTTGCCTGTGAATTTGCATACAGGGGCGTTCCCTTTTTTCCTTTCAGCTCCACATGAGAATGTCCAGTTGTTCTGTGTCGTGGTTAGGAATATGAAGCTCAACTTCCTAGTACTGTGGCTGCTTTGTGTTGTACACTAAACTGTCCCTTTGCTCCACAAAAAGAAAACAGAAAATAAAAGAAATTAAAGTGGAGGTTCAGAGTTCAGGTCAAGACAGGTCTCAGGCCTGGGTTCTGGGTAACTCACCCAGGATAAGGTAGTCGCAGGCAAGCATCAGGAGGTGGAGGTGGCTCTGGTTCTGGTTCTGGGCTTTACATTGTAAATAATATCCCTTTGGAAATAAAACTCCTTCCCACCTTAAGTTGTGCCTCAACGGATTATTCTCGCTCTCGGAATACAACAATGTGCAGCAAAGGTTGAGTGGCCAATGCCCAGCGGACTCAAGACAACCGAGATCAGCAAGTCCATTCAGAATTAGCTAGCTAGGACTTCTTCCACCCTGCTCAACATCACCCTACCCCCACCACACCCCAGCAGGAAGGTCAGGACCTCACAGGGGGCCGGGACTGCCCCCACCATTCACCTGAATTCAGGTGGGCCAGCACGCTGCCAGCCGACAAGGCCCCCAAGAATTAGCTATCTAGAATGAGGGCCATTAGGTGGCTCCAAGCATAACAGTGCTGAAGATAAAGAGCAGCGATAACTCCCAGGTAGTGACGTGGTGGTACCATGATATCATGGTACCCACTGAAGAGGAAAATCCTGGGCAATGGGCTATACATTCCTAGAACACATCAACAGCCATGTCTAATGTAATTGTAATGGGGTCTGCCCAAGGGAGGGGACCAGACTGTAATGGGGTCCGAGTGTGCGTGTGGGAAAATTCCCCATCCCTACAAGAGTCCGACACTGAGAGACAGTCTCAAGTAAAAAGATGGGTTTACTGGGGAAGGAAAAAATATACTGACCAGACAGGGTCACGGCCCAGCAACCTGAAAGAGCAGATTGGCTGGCCAGGGCCGCAGCCTAGACTCGGGAACTGGAACCTTGGGCCCCGAGCCACACTCAGGGTGGGTTCTAAAGGCAAACACAATGTGGCCCGTGAGCTTAAACCCTTACAGAGCATGCCAGGTCACATGCAGGTGGCCAATGGAGGTACGCTGTGCCTCATAGCAACTGTTTGAAGCAACCTATCATTTGAGTTCAGACTTGGGGCATGGATTTGCCGGGGCTCATGTGATGCAGGTGGAATCACCCACTCAAGGGAGGGCACAGGTTTCACCTTGCCTGCATAGGGCTGCGGATATCTTAGCGAAGATGGAGTGGGCTTCTGCTCTTTTTAACTGAGATGGAGTCAACATGACACCCCTCAACAGCTAATGATGGTGCTGGCCATATCTGACCTCCATATTACAGACATCAAGTTTTGTGGAATACTTGCTAACCATGCAAATGAGCACTGATGTGTGGAATAACCTGAGGGGAAGAAGCCCCTCCCCACATTGGTGTAATTGCCACGCCCCAGTGGGAAAGAAAGAGGAGATCCCGCCCCACCTTGAGGGGACCGGAAGCCCCACCCTCAGACTGCCTAGGTGGCAAGATAAGAAGGGCAGGACTTCCAGAGGAAAAGGAGGAGAGAAGAGAAGAGCACGAGGAGGAGAAAGGAGGTGACCAGCCAGCCAGCCAGCCAGCCGAGGGAGCAGTGCGGAGACAAGCAGACCAGCCAGAGGAGAGGGCCGGAGCCAAACCAGGCCTCTGGAGGTTTGGACGCCAGGAGGCTGTGGTGCTGAGAAATTCAGGTGGATCCGGGTCCGAGGAGCTGTCGCTCTAGCCATCATGTGGCAGGAGGAGCAAGAGAGGAAGTTGCGAGCCTTCTCAGAGATGGCGCGTGAACAGCTGAGACGGTTTGATGAACAGCAAGCACTGAAGCGACAGAAAGAATTACAGGACTTGCGGGAAGTCATGGAGAAGAATACTAGAGAAGCCCTGAGCCAGCAGGAGAAGCTCAAAGCTGAGCATCGCCACAGAGCCGAGATTCTCGACCTGAAGCTTCGGGAGGCAGAGCGACATCGCAGGAAACAGGCAGAGCTGGAGCGGCTGCACGAGGAGGAAGGCCAAGTGCGGCTTCGGAGCCTTTTCGCCCTCCAGGAGGAGGTGCTGCAGCTCAGCCAGCAGCTGGACGCCTCTGACCAGCAGCACAGGGACCTACGGGTGGGCGGCCTGGCTGCCTTCCGCACCCGGGGCAACCAGCTCTGCAGCCTGATCTCTGGGATCATTGGTGCTGCATCACAGAGCGGCTATCCCACGGCAGAAAACCAAGCTGAGGCTGAGCGAGCCTTGCAGGAAATGCGGGATCTTGTCAGGAACTTAGCCCGGGAAATGACCAGGGCCTGTGAAGACAAGAAACGGCAGGATGAAGAGGAGGCCCGACTCAAGCTGCAAGAATGGCAGATGCAACAGGGGTCGTGGGCCCCCACCCCATCCCCGGTCCCCAGCCAGGACCCAGGAGGGACACAGAACGAAGAGCTCCAAGTGAACGGGGAAGACAGTACCATGCAGTGGTACCAACAGCTGCAGGAGGCCTCTGCTCAGTGTGTGTTGTCCTTTGAAGGCCTGAGCAGCAGCAAGGACAGTCAGATGAAGAAACTAAAGATGGACCTGCACAAGGCCGCCACTATCCCAGTCAGCCAAATCTCCACGATTGCAGGCTCGAAACTCAAGGAAGTCTTTGACAAGATCAACGGTCTGCTCTCTGGAGAGCCGGTGCAGTCTGCTGGGCGCTCTGTGTCAGTCACCCTTCACCCACAAGCTCTGGACTTTGTTCAGTACAAAGTGGCAGAGAAGTTTGTGAAACAAGGCGAGGTGGAGGTGGCCTCTCACCATGAAGCAGCGTTCCCCATGGCAGTGGTGGCGTCTGGGATCTGGGAGCTTCACCCTAGAGTGGGAAACCTCATCCTCGCTCATCTCTATAAGAAGTGCCCTTTCTCGGTTCCATTCTACCCTGCTTTCAAGGAGGGCATGGCTCTGGAGGACTATCAGCGAATGCTTGGCTACCAAGTGAAAGACTCCAAGATGGAAGCGCAGGACAACTTCCTGAAGCGCATGTCTGGCATGATCCGTCTGTATGCGGCCATCATCCAGCTCCGCTGGCCATATGGAAACCAACAAGCAACTCACCCTCATGGCTTAAATCATGGCTGGCGCTGGTTAGCACAAATCTTAAACATGGAACCTCTAGCAGATGTGACAGCCACCCTCCTTTTGGACTTCTTGGAGGTGTGTGGGAATGCCCTCATGAAGCAGTACCAGGTCCAGTTCTGGAAGATGATACTTCTCATTCAGGAGGACTACTTCCCCAGAATTGAGGCCATCACAAGTCCAGGACAGATGGGTTCCTTTGTACGTCTGAAGCAGTTCTTGGAGAAATGTTTGCAGTGCAAGGAGATTCCTGTCCCCAAGGGCTTTCTGACTTCTTCCTTCTGGGGCTCCTGATCTCACTGCGTCCCTATCCTCACCGTAAGGTTGCAGAGAGGCAACAGCAAAGCAACTGAAGACAGCTGTATCTGGAAGAAGGCGTGTCTGATTTAGAATTTTAGTGTGCTTCTATACCTGCACTATGGAACTAGAAGAGGTTTGCATGGGCTACAATATCTTGGCTGTATCTTTGCAGATTCAGTAACTGCTGAAGGTGTCCACATGATTGACTCAATAGAACTGGCCTTGCTTACTTTTGCAAAAGTTCTCAAGAGGTTTGAGCAGTGTGGGACACGCCCTGGTCACAGGGGAGAGGAAGTCAACTAGCTGGCCCCGCCTGTTTCCCAGCCCCGGGGCCACGTGTGGCTAAGATGGCATCTGACAGTGAACCTGGAGGGGCGGTTCTGTGGGCTGTCATGAAAAATCAGGCCGCCTCAAGGGTTGGTCTCCAGACATGCTCAGGCCTCCCCTTACAGTCCCTAGATAGGTGCAGCTACACCCCGCCCCTTCCTGCCGATCTTTGACCCGATTGGCTCCTGTGTCTTGTATTAGTTACACGTGTTCCCCCCAATAAACGAGATCTTGCACCGACTTGACTCCCATATGCGTCTGATTGTCCACTGGTGAGGGAGGGCTGGGTGGGGGTGGTCTGTTGGCCCTTGCCTTTCTTGGCTTGTATGGTGGGGGGGCGTGCCTTCCCCATCTCTTCCGCAGGTCAGGGGAGCCCGGCGGGGGGTGGGGGGAAAGGGGGGCTTGGGGGGAGCTAAAAACCCCTACACGCAGTTGATCATTTTTATCTCTATTGTCTCTTCCTTGTTGTCCAGTATGTTTCAGAAAGTTGGATACTTTAGTCATTTCTCTGAGCTGGTCTTAGGCCACAATTTTTACCTCTCTCCCTCCATCGCACCCCTGTTCAGATATATTCCCCAAACTAGAAAACCACATAAGATCCCCTTTAAGGTATGGAAAGCCAGGTGCCACTGTCTCACACTTGTACACCTAGCTACTCAAGAAGCTGATCTGAGGATAGAGCATCCAGCTGTGCCCAAGGGAGCTGCGGATTCTGTCCCACTCCGTCTCTAAAATCCAGAAGGCTCTGCTGGTTGTGAATCTGGACTCCACCCAGGAACTGTCGGTGAGCAAATCGTGGCATGGAGAAACCACGCAAAGCTTTGCTCCTTACCCGAGTCAGAGGAAGAATCTGCACTGCCTTCCTTTCGCTAATATGTGTGCCCACTTCTTAACATCTTTCCTCTTTTAACCAAGGTGAAATGTCTAGGGCCCATTCCCAGTGCAGCTTCAAGATGAAAATACAACAGCAGATGCACAAAACTCATTCAAGGAAAAGGTCATGTGTCCTAACAAGGACACTTTGATGTTAGATCCCATGGTTAAGGATTTCATATTCTGGGAAGGACTCCTGGAAATGGCGCAGGACTATTCCTTGAAGCTCGTCTAGTATCACGTTCTCTTTAGTGAAACAGACTCAAGAAGAGTAAGTAACTAGTGAAACACCAGTTACAAGCTCACCATTGGCTCTCCTCTGTAGGCAAAGAATTAGCTATGTAGAATGAGGGCCGTTTGGTGGCCATCCAGTCAATGGAAACCAGAGATTATCAAGCGGATGAGATTTGCCTGTGAATTTGCATACAGGGGCGTTCCCTTTTTTCCTTTCAGCTCCACATGAGAATGTCCAGTTGTTCTGTGTCGTGGTTAGGAATATGAAGCTCAACTTCCTAGTACTGTGGCTGCTTTGTGTTGTACACTAAACTGTCCCTTTGCTCCACAAAAAGAAAACAGAAAATAAAAGAAATTAAAGTGGAGGTTCAGAGTTCAGGTCAAGACAGGTCTCAGGCCTGGGTTCTGGGTAACTCACCCAGGATAAGGTAGTCGCAGGCAAGCATCAGGAGGTGGAGGTGGCTCTGGTTCTGGTTCTGGGCTTTACATTGTAAATAATATCCCTTTGGAAATAAAACTCCTTCCCACCTTAAGTTGTGCCTCAACGGATTATTCTCGCTCTCGGAATACAACAATGTGCAGCAAAGGTTGAGTGGCCAATGCCCAGCGGACTCAAGACAACCGAGATCAGCAAGTCCATTCAGAATTAGCTAGCTAGGACTTCTTCCACCCTGCTCAACATCACCCTACCCCCACCACACCCCAGCAGGAAGGTCAGGACCTCACAGGGGGCCGGGACTGCCCCCACCATTCACCTGAATTCAGGTGGGCCAGCACGCTGCCAGCCGACAAGGCCCCCAAGAATTAGCTATCTAGAATGAGGGCCATTAGGTGGCTCCAAGCATAACAGTGCTGAAGATAAAGAGCAGCGATAACTCCCAGGTAGTGACGTGGTGGTACCATGATATCATGGTACCCACTGAAGAGGAAAATCCTGGGCAATGGGCTATACATTCCTAGAACACATCAACAGCCATGTCTAATGTAATTGTAATGGGGTCTGCCCAAGGGAGGGGACCAGACTGTAATGGGGTCCGAGTGTGCGTGTGGGAAAATTCCCCATCCCTACAAGAGTCCGACACTGAGAGACAGTCTCAAGTAAAAAGATGGGTTTACTGGGGAAGGAAAAAATATACTGACCAGACAGGGTCACGGCCCAGCAACCTGAAAGAGCAGATTGGCTGGCCAGGGCCGCAGCCTAGACTCGGGAACTGGAACCTTGGGCCCCGAGCCACACTCAGGGTGGGTTCTAAAGGCAAACACAATGTGGCCCGTGAGCTTAAACCCTTACAGAGCATGCCAGGTCACATGCAGGTGGCCAATGGAGGTACGCTGTGCCTCATAGCAACTGTTTGAAGCAACCTATCATTTGAGTTCAGACTTGGGGCATGGATTTGCCGGGGCTCATGTGATGCAGGTGGAATCACCCACTCAAGGGAGGGCACAGGTTTCACCTTGCCTGCATAGGGCTGCGGATATCTTAGCGAAGATGGAGTGGGCTTCTGCTCTTTTTAACTGAGATGGAGTCAACATGACACCCCTCAACAGCTAATGATGGTGCTGGCCATATCTGACCTCCATATTACAGACATCAAGTTTTGTGGAATACTTGCTAACCATGCAAATGAGCACTGATGTGTGGAATAACCTGAGGGGAAGAAGCCCCTCCCCACATTGGTGTAATTGCCACGCCCCAGTGGGAAAGAAAGAGGAGATCCCGCCCCACCTTGAGGGGACCGGAAGCCCCACCCTCAGACTGCCTAGGTGGCAAGATAAGAAGGGCAGGACTTCCAGAGGAAAAGGAGGAGAGAAGAGAAGAGCACGAGGAGGAGAAAGGAGGTGACCAGCCAGCCAGCCAGCCAGCCGAGGGAGCAGTGCGGAGACAAGCAGACCAGCCAGAGGAGAGGGCCGGAGCCAAACCAGGCCTCTGGAGGTTTGGACGCCAGGAGGCTGTGGTGCTGAGAAATTCAGGTGGATCCGGGTCCGAGGAGCTGTCGCTCTAGCCATCATGTGGCAGGAGGAGCAAGAGAGGAAGTTGCGAGCCTTCTCAGAGATGGCGCGTGAACAGCTGAGACGGTTTGATGAACAGCAAGCACTGAAGCGACAGAAAGAATTACAGGACTTGCGGGAAGTCATGGAGAAGAATACTAGAGAAGCCCTGAGCCAGCAGGAGAAGCTCAAAGCTGAGCATCGCCACAGAGCCGAGATTCTCGACCTGAAGCTTCGGGAGGCAGAGCGACATCGCAGGAAACAGGCAGAGCTGGAGCGGCTGCACGAGGAGGAAGGCCAGGTGCGGCTTCGGAGCCTTTTCGCCCTCCAGGAGGAGGTGCTGCGGCTCAGCCAGCAGCTGGACGCCTCTGACCAGCAGCACAGGGACCTACGGGTGGGCGGCCTGGCTGCCTTCCGCACCCGGGGCAACCAGCTCTGCAGCCTGATCTCTGGGATCATTGGTGCTGCATCACAGAGCGGCTATCCCACGGCAGAAAACCAAGCTGAGGCTGAGCGAGCCTTGCAGGAAATGCGGGATCTTGTCAGGAACTTAGCCCGGGAAATGACCAGGGCCTGTGAAGACAAGAAACGGCAGGATGAAGAGGAGGCCCGACTCAAGCTGCAAGAATGGCAGATGCAACAGGGGTCGTGGGCCCCCACCCCATCCCCGGTCCCCAGCCAGGACCCAGGAGGGACACAGAACGAAGAGCTCCAAGTGAACGGGGAAGACAGTACCATGCAGTGGTACCAACAGCTGCAGGAGGCCTCTGCTCAGTGTGTGTTGTCCTTTGAAGGCCTGAGCAGCAGCAAGGACAGTCAGATGAAGAAACTAAAGATGGACCTGCACAAGGCCGCCACTATCCCAGTCAGCCAAATCTCCACGATTGCAGGCTCGAAACTCAAGGAAGTCTTTGACAAGATCAACGGTCTGCTCTCTGGAGAGCCGGTGCAGTCTGCTGGGCGCTCTGTGTCAGTCACCCTTCACCCACAAGCTCTGGACTTTGTTCAGTACAAAGTGGCAGAGAAGTTTGTGAAACAAGGCGAGGTGGAGGTGGCCTCTCACCATGAAGCAGCGTTCCCCATGGCAGTGGTGGCGTCTGGGATCTGGGAGCTTCACCCTAGAGTGGGAAACCTCATCCTCGCTCATCTCTATAAGAAGTGCCCTTTCTCGGTTCCATTCTACCCTGCTTTCAAGGAGGGCATGGCTCTGGAGGACTATCAGCGAATGCTTGGCTACCAAGTGAAAGACTCCAAGATGGAAGCGCAGGACAACTTCCTGAAGCGCATGTCTGGCATGATCCGTCTGTATGCGGCCATCATCCAGCTCCGCTGGCCATATGGAAACCAACAAGCAACTCACCCTCATGGCTTAAATCATGGCTGGCGCTGGTTAGCACAAATCTTAAACATGGAACCTCTAGCAGATGTGACAGCCACCCTCCTTTTGGACTTCTTGGAGGTGTGTGGGAATGCCCTCATGAAGCAGTACCAGGTCCAGTTCTGGAAGATGATACTTCTCATTCAGGAGGACTACTTCCCCAGAATTGAGGCCATCACAAGTCCAGGACAGATGGGTTCCTTTGTACGTCTGAAGCAGTTCTTGGAGAAATGTTTGCAGTGCAAGGAGATTCCTGTCCCCAAGGGCTTTCTGACTTCTTCCTTCTGGGGCTCCTGATCTCACTGCGTCCCTATCCTCACCGTAAGGTTGCAGAGAGGCAACAGCAAAGCAACTGAAGACAGCTGTATCTGGAAGAAGGCGTGTCTGATTTAGAATTTTAGTGTGCTTCTATACCTGCACTATGGAACTAGAAGAGGTTTGCATGGGCTACAATATCTTGGCTGTATCTTTGCAGATTCAGTAACTGCTGAAGGTGTCCACATGATTGACTCAATAGAACTGGCCTTGCTTACTTTTGCAAAAGTTCTCAAGAGGTTTGAGCAGTGTGGGACACGCCCTGGTCACAGGGGAGAGGAAGTCAACTAGCTGGCCCCGCCTGTTTCCCAGCCCCGGGGCCACGTGTGGCTAAGATGGCATCTGACAGTGAACCTGGAGGGGCGGTTCTGTGGGCTGTCATGAAAAATCAGGCCGCCTCAAGGGTTGGTCTCCAGACATGCTCAGGCCTCCCCTTACAGTCCCTAGATAGGTGCAGCTACACCCCGCCCCTTCCTGCCGATCTTTGACCCGATTGGCTCCTGTGTCTTGTATTAGTTACACGTGTTCCCCCCAATAAACGAGATCTTGCACCGACTTGACTCCCATATGCGTCTGATTGTCCACTGGTGAGGGAGGGCTGGGTGGGGGTGGTCTGTTGGCCCTTGCCTTTCTTGGCTTGTATGGTGGGGGGGCGTGCCTTCCCCATCTCTTCCGCAGGTCAGGGGAGCCCGGCGGGGGGTGGGGGGAAAGGGGGGCTTGGGGGGAGCTAAAAACCCCTACACGCAGTTGATCATTTTTATCTCTATTGTCTCTTCCTTGTTGTCCAGTATGTTTCAGAAAGTTGGATACTTTAGTCATTTCTCTGAGCTGGTCTTAGGCCACAATTTTTACCTCTCTCCCTCCATCGCACCCCTGTTCAGATATATTCCCCAAACTAGAAAACCACATAAGATCCCCTTTAAGGTATGGAAAGCCAGGTGCCACTGTCTCACACTTGTACACCTAGCTACTCAAGAAGCTGATCTGAGGATAGAGCATCCAGCTGTGCCCAAGGGAGCTGCGGATTCTGTCCCACTCCGTCTCTAAAATCCAGAAGGCTCTGCTGGTTGTGAATCTGGACTCCACCCAGGAACTGTCGGTGAGCAAATCGTGGCATGGAGAAACCACGCAAAGCTTTGCTCCTTACCCGAGTCAGAGGAAGAATCTGCACTGCCTTCCTTTCGCTAATATGTGTGCCCACTTCTTAACATCTTTCCTCTTTTAACCAAGGTGAAATGTCTAGGGCCCATTCCCAGTGCAGCTTCAAGATGAAAATACAACAGCAGATGCACAAAACTCATTCAAGGAAAAGGTCATGTGTCCTAACAAGGACACTTTGATGTTAGATCCCATGGTTAAGGATTTCATATTCTGGGAAGGACTCCTGGAAATGGCGCAGGACTATTCCTTGAAGCTCGTCTAGTATCACGTTCTCTTTAGTGAAACAGACTCAAGAAGAGTAAGTAACTAGTGAAACACCAGTTACAAGCTCACCATTGGCTCTCCTCTGTAGGCAAAGAATTAGCTATGTAGAATGAGGGCCGTTTGGTGGCCATCCAGTCAATGGAAACCAGAGATTATCAAGCGGATGAGATTTGCCTGTGAATTTGCATACAGGGGCGTTCCCTTTTTTCCTTTCAGCTCCACATGAGAATGTCCAGTTGTTCTGTGTCGTGGTTAGGAATATGAAGCTCAACTTCCTAGTACTGTGGCTGCTTTGTGTTGTACACTAAACTGTCCCTTTGCTCCACAAAAAGAAAACAGAAAATAAAAGAAATTAAAGTGGAGGTTCAGAGTTCAGGTCAAGACAGGTCTCAGGCCTGGGTTCTGGGTAACTCACCCAGGATAAGGTAGTCGCAGGCAAGCATCAGGAGGTGGAGGTGGCTCTGGTTCTGGTTCTGGGCTTTACATTGTAAATAATATCCCTTTGGAAATAAAACTCCTTCCCACCTTAAGTTGTGCCTCAACGGATTATTCTCGCTCTCGGAATACAACAATGTGCAGCAAAGGTTGAGTGGCCAATGCCCAGCGGACTCAAGACAACCGAGATCAGCAAGTCCATTCAGAATTAGCTAGCTAGGACTTCTTCCACCCTGCTCAACATCACCCTACCCCCACCACACCCCAGCAGGAAGGTCAGGACCTCACAGGGGGCCGGGACTGCCCCCACCATTCACCTGAATTCAGGTGGGCCAGCACGCTGCCAGCCGACAAGGCCCCCAAGAATTAGCTATCTAGAATGAGGGCCATTAGGTGGCTCCAAGCATAACAGTGCTGAAGATAAAGAGCAGCGATAACTCCCAGGTAGTGACGTGGTGGTACCATGATATCATGGTACCCACTGAAGAGGAAAATCCTGGGCAATGGGCTATACATTCCTAGAACACATCAACAGCCATGTCTAATGTAATTGTAATGGGGTCTGCCCAAGGGAGGGGACCAGACTGTAATGGGGTCCGAGTGTGCGTGTGGGAAAATTCCCCATCCCTACAAGAGTCCGACACTGAGAGACAGTCTCAAGTAAAAAGATGGGTTTACTGGGGAAGGAAAAATATACTGACCAGACAGGGTCACGGCCCAGCAACCTGAAAGAGCAGATTGGCTGGCCAGGGCCGCAGCCTAGACTCGGGAACTGGAACCTTGGGCCCCGAGCCACACTCAGGGTGGGTTCTAAAGGCAAACACAATGTGGCCCGTGAGCTTAAACCCTTACAGAGCATGCCAGGTCACATGCAGGTGGCCAATGGAGGTACGCTGTGCCTCATAGCAACTGTTTGAAGCAACCTATCATTTGAGTTCAGACTTGGGGCATGGATTTGCCGGGGCTCATGTGATGCAGGTGGAATCACCCACTCAAGGGAGGGCACAGGTTTCACCTTGCCTGCATAGGGCTGCGGATATCTTAGCGAAGATGGAGTGGGCTTCTGCTCTTTTTAACTGAGATGGAGTCAACATGACACCCCTCAACAGCTAATGATGGTGCTGGCCATATCTGACCTCCATATTACAGACATCAAGTTTTGTGGAATACTTGCTAACCATGCAAATGAGCACTGATGTGTGGAATAACCTGAGGGGAAGAAGCCCCTCCCCACATTGGTGTAATTGCCACGCCCCAGTGGGAAAGAAAGAGGAGATCCCGCCCCACCTTGAGGGGACCGGAAGCCCCACCCTCAGACTGCCTAGGTGGCAAGATAAGAAGGGCAGGACTTCCAGAGGAAAAGGAGGAGAGAAGAGAAGAGCACGAGGAGGAGAAAGGAGGTGACCAGCCAGCCAGCCAGCCAGCCGAGGGAGCAGTGCGGAGACAAGCAGACCAGCCAGAGGAGAGGGCCGGAGCCAAACCAGGCCTCTGGAGGTTTGGACGCCAGGAGGCTGTGGTGCTGAGAAATTCAGGTGGATCCGGGTCCGAGGAGCTGTCGCTCTAGCCATCATGTGGCAGGAGGAGCAAGAGAGGAAGTTGCGAGCCTTCTCAGAGATGGCGCGTGAACAGCTGAGACGGTTTGATGAACAGCAAGCACTGAAGCGACAGAAAGAATTACAGGACTTGCGGGAAGTCATGGAGAAGAATACTAGAGAAGCCCTGAGCCAGCAGGAGAAGCTCAAAGCTGAGCATCGCCACAGAGCCGAGATTCTCGACCTGAAGCTTCGGGAGGCAGAGCGACATCGCAGGAAACAGGCAGAGCTGGAGCGGCTGCACGAGGAGGAAGGCCAGGTGCGGCTTCGGAGCCTTTTCGCCCTCCAGGAGGAGGTGCTGCGGCTCAGCCAGCAGCTGGACGCCTCTGACCAGCAGCACAGGGACCTACGGGTGGGCGGCCTGGCTGCCTTCCGCACCCGGGGCAACCAGCTCTGCAGCCTGATCTCTGGGATCATTGGTGCTGCATCACAGAGCGGCTATCCCACGGCAGAAAACCAAGCTGAGGCTGAGCGAGCCTTGCAGGAAATGCGGGATCTTGTCAGGAACTTAGCCCGGGAAATGACCAGGGCCTGTGAAGACAAGAAACGGCAGGATGAAGAGGAGGCCCGACTCAAGCTGCAAGAATGGCAGATGCAACAGGGGTCGTGGGCCCCCACCCCATCCCCGGTCCCCAGCCAGGACCCAGGAGGGACACAGAACGAAGAGCTCCAAGTGAACGGGGAAGACAGTACCATGCAGTGGTACCAACAGCTGCAGGAGGCCTCTGCTCAGTGTGTGTTGTCCTTTGAAGGCCTGAGCAGCAGCAAGGACAGTCAGATGAAGAAACTAAAGATGGACCTGCACAAGGCCGCCACTATCCCAGTCAGCCAAATCTCCACGATTGCAGGCTCGAAACTCAAGGAAGTCTTTGACAAGATCAACGGTCTGCTCTCTGGAGAGCCGGTGCAGTCTGCTGGGCGCTCTGTGTCAGTCACCCTTCACCCACAAGCTCTGGACTTTGTTCAGTACAAAGTGGCAGAGAAGTTTGTGAAACAAGGCGAGGTGGAGGTGGCCTCTCACCATGAAGCAGCGTTCCCCATGGCAGTGGTGGCGTCTGGGATCTGGGAGCTTCACCCTAGAGTGGGAAACCTCATCCTCGCTCATCTCTATAAGAAGTGCCCTTTCTCGGTTCCATTCTACCCTGCTTTCAAGGAGGGCATGGCTCTGGAGGACTATCAGCGAATGCTTGGCTACCAAGTGAAAGACTCCAAGATGGAAGCGCAGGACAACTTCCTGAAGCGCATGTCTGGCATGATCCGTCTGTATGCGGCCATCATCCAGCTCCGCTGGCCATATGGAAACCAACAAGCAACTCACCCTCATGGCTTAAATCATGGCTGGCGCTGGTTAGCACAAATCTTAAACATGGAACCTCTAGCAGATGTGACAGCCACCCTCCTTTTGGACTTCTTGGAGGTGTGTGGGAATGCCCTCATGAAGCAGTACCAGGTCCAGTTCTGGAAGATGATACTTCTCATTCAGGAGGACTACTTCCCCAGAATTGAGGCCATCACAAGTCCAGGACAGATGGGTTCCTTTGTACGTCTGAAGCAGTTCTTGGAGAAATGTTTGCAGTGCAAGGAGATTCCTGTCCCCAAGGGCTTTCTGACTTCTTCCTTCTGGGGCTCCTGATCTCACTGCGTCCCTATCCTCACCGTAAGGTTGCAGAGAGGCAACAGCAAAGCAACTGAAGACAGCTGTATCTGGAAGAAGGCGTGTCTGATTTAGAATTTTAGTGTGCTTCTATACCTGCACTATGGAACTAGAAGAGGTTTGCATGGGCTACAATATCTTGGCTGTATCTTTGCAGATTCAGTAACTGCTGAAGGTGTCCACATGATTGACTCAATAGAACTGGCCTTGCTTACTTTTGCAAAAGTTCTCAAGAGGTTTGAGCAGTGTGGGACACGCCCTGGTCACAGGGGAGAGGAAGTCAACTAGCTGGCCCCGCCTGTTTCCCAGCCCCGGGGCCACGTGTGGCTAAGATGGCATCTGACAGTGAACCTGGAGGGGCGGTTCTGTGGGCTGTCATGAAAAATCAGGCCGCCTCAAGGGTTGGTCTCCAGACATGCTCAGGCCTCCCCTTACAGTCCCTAGATAGGTGCAGCTACACCCCGCCCCTTCCTGCCGATCTTTGACCCGATTGGCTCCTGTGTCTTGTATTAGTTACACGTGTTCCCCCCAATAAACGAGATCTTGCACCGACTTGACTCCCATATGCGTCTGATTGTCCACTGGTGAGGGAGGGCTGGGTGGGGGTGGTCTGTTGGCCCTTGCCTTTCTTGGCTTGTATGGTGGGGGGGCGTGCCTTCCCCATCTCTTCCGCAGGTCAGGGGAGCCCGGCGGGGGGTGGGGGGAAAGGGGGGCTTGGGGGGAGCTAAAAACCCCTACACGCAGTTGATCATTTTTATCTCTATTGTCTCTTCCTTGTTGTCCAGTATGTTTCAGAAAGTTGGATACTTTAGTCATTTCTCTGAGCTGGTCTTAGGCCACAATTTTTACCTCTCTCCCTCCATCGCACCCCTGTTCAGATATATTCCCCAAACTAGAAAACCACATAAGATCCCCTTTAAGGTATGGAAAGCCAGGTGCCACTGTCTCACACTTGTACACCTAGCTACTCAAGAAGCTGATCTGAGGATAGAGCATCCAGCTGTGCCCAAGGGAGCTGCGGATTCTGTCCCACTCCGTCTCTAAAATCCAGAAGGCTCTGCTGGTTGTGAATCTGGACTCCACCCAGGAACTGTCGGTGAGCAAATCGTGGCATGGAGAAACCACGCAAAGCTTTGCTCCTTACCCGAGTCAGAGGAAGAATCTGCACTGCCTTCCTTTCGCTAATATGTGTGCCCACTTCTTAACATCTTTCCTCTTTTAACCAAGGTGAAATGTCTAGGGCCCATTCCCAGTGCAGCTTCAAGATGAAAATACAACAGCAGATGCACAAAACTCATTCAAGGAAAAGGTCATGTGTCCTAACAAGGACACTTTGATGTTAGATCCCATGGTTAAGGATTTCATATTCTGGGAAGGACTCCTGGAAATGGCGCAGGACTATTCCTTGAAGCTCGTCTAGTATCACGTTCTCTTTAGTGAAACAGACTCAAGAAGAGTAAGTAACTAGTGAAACACCAGTTACAAGCTCACCATTGGCTCTCCTCTGTAGGCAAAGAATTAGCTATGTAGAATGAGGGCCGTTTGGTGGCCATCCAGTCAATGGAAACCAGAGATTATCAAGCGGATGAGATTTGCCTGTGAATTTGCATACAGGGGCGTTCCCTTTTTTCCTTTCAGCTCCACATGAGAATGTCCAGTTGTTCTGTGTCGTGGTTAGGAATGTGAAGCTCAACTTCCTAGTACTGTGGCTGCTTTGTGTTGTACACTAAACTGTCCCTTTGCTCCACAAAAAGAAAACAGAAAATAAAAGAAATTAAAGTGGAGGTTCAGAGTTCAGGTCAAGACAGGTCTCAGGCCTGGGTTCTGGGTAACTCACCCAGGATAAGGTAGTCGCAGGCAAGCATCAGGAGGTGGAGGTGGCTCTGGTTCTGGTTCTGGGCTTTACATTGTAAATAATATCCCTTTGGAAATAAAACTCCTTCCCACCTTAAGTTGTGCCTCAACGGATTATTCTCGCTCTCGGAATACAACAATGTGCAGCAAAGGTTGAGTGGCCAATGCCCAGCGGACTCAAGACAACCGAGATCAGCAAGTCCATTCAGAATTAGCTAGCTAGGACTTCTTCCACCCTGCTCAACATCACCCTACCCCCACCACACCCCAGCAGGAAGGTCAGGACCTCACAGGGGGCCGGGACTGCCCCCACCATTCACCTGAATTCAGGTGGGCCAGCACGCTGCCAGCCGACAAGGCCCCCAAGAATTAGCTATCTAGAATGAGGGCCATTAGGTGGCTCCAAGCATAACAGTGCTGAAGATAAAGAGCAGCGATAACTCCCAGGTAGTGACGTGGTGGTACCATGATATCATGGTACCCACTGAAGAGGAAAATCCTGGGCAATGGGCTATACATTCCTAGAACACATCAACAGCCATGTCTAATGTAATTGTAATGGGGTCTGCCCAAGGGAGGGGACCAGACTGTAATGGGGTCCGAGTGTGCGTGTGGGAAAATTCCCCATCCCTGCAAGAGTCCGACACTGAGAGACAGTCTCAAGTAAAAAGATGGGTTTACTGGGGAAGGAAAAAATATACTGACCAGACAGGGTCACGGCCCAGCAACCTGAAAGAGCAGATTGGCTGGCCAGGGCCGCAGCCTAGACTCGGGAACTGGAACCTTGGGCCCCGAGCCACACTCAGGGTGGGTTCTAAAGGCAAACACAATGTGGCCCGTGAGCTTAAACCCTTACAGAGCATGCCAGGTCACATGCAGGTGGCCAATGGAGGTACGCTGTGCCTCATAGCAACTGTTTGAAGCAACCTATCATTTGAGTTCAGACTTGGGGCATGGATTTGCCGGGGCTCATGTGATGCAGGTGGAATCACCCACTCAAGGGAGGGCACAGGTTTCACCTTGCCTGCATAGGGCTGCGGATATCTTAGCGAAGATGGAGTGGGCTTCTGCTCTTTTTAACTGAGATGGAGTCAACATGACACCCCTCAACAGCTAATGATGGTGCTGGCCATATCTGACCTCCATATTACAGACATCAAGTTTTGTGGAATACTTGCTAACCATGCAAATGAGCACTGATGTGTGGAATAACCTGAGGGGAAGAAGCCCCTCCCCACATTGGTGTAATTGCCACGCCCCAGTGGGAAAGAAAGAGGAGATCCCGCCCCACCTTGAGGGGACCGGAAGCCCCACCCTCAGACTGCCTAGGTGGCAAGATAAGAAGGGCAGGACTTCCAGAGGAAAAGGAGGAGAGAAGAGAAGAGCACGAGGAGGAGAAAGGAGGTGACCAGCCAGCCAGCCAGCCAGCCGAGGGAGCAGTGCGGAGACAAGCAGACCAGCCAGAGGAGAGGGCCGGAGCCAAACCAGGCCTCTGGAGGTTTGGACGCCAGGAGGCTGTGGTGCTGAGAAATTCAGGTGGATCCGGGTCCGAGGAGCTGTCGCTCTAGCCATCATGTGGCAGGAGGAGCAAGAGAGGAAGTTGCGAGCCTTCTCAGAGATGGCGCGTGAACAGCTGAGACGGTTTGATGAACAGCAAGCACTGAAGCGACAGAAAGAATTACAGGACTTGCGGGAAGTCATGGAGAAGAATACTAGAGAAGCCCTGAGCCAGCAGGAGAAGCTCAAAGCTGAGCATCGCCACAGAGCCGAGATTCTCGACCTGAAGCTTCGGGAGGCAGAGCGACATCGCAGGAAACAGGCAGAGCTGGAGCGGCTGCACGAGGAGGAAGGCCAGGTGCGGCTTCGGAGCCTTTTCGCCCTCCAGGAGGAGGTGCTGCGGCTCAGCCAGCAGCTGGACGCCTCTGACCAGCAGCACAGGGACCTACGGGTGGGCGGCCTGGCTGCCTTCCGCACCCGGGGCAACCAGCTCTGCAGCCTGATCTCTGGGATCATTGGTGCTGCATCACAGAGCGGCTATCCCACGGCAGAAAACCAAGCTGAGGCTGAGCGAGCCTTGCAGGAAATGCGGGATCTTGTCAGGAACTTAGCCCGGGAAATGACCAGGGCCTGTGAAGACAAGAAACGGCAGGATGAAGAGGAGGCCCGACTCAAGCTGCAAGAATGGCAGATGCAACAGGGGTCGTGGGCCCCCACCCCATCCCCGGTCCCCAGCCAGGACCCAGGAGGGACACAGAACGAAGAGCTCCAAGTGAACGGGGAAGACAGTACCATGCAGTGGTACCAACAGCTGCAGGAGGCCTCTGCTCAGTGTGTGTTGTCCTTTGAAGGCCTGAGCAGCAGCAAGGACAGTCAGATGAAGAAACTAAAGATGGACCTGCACAAGGCCGCCACTATCCCAGTCAGCCAAATCTCCACGATTGCAGGCTCGAAACTCAAGGAAGTCTTTGACAAGATCAACGGTCTGCTCTCTGGAGAGCCGGTGCAGTCTGCTGGGCGCTCTGTGTCAGTCACCCTTCACCCACAAGCTCTGGACTTTGTTCAGTACAAAGTGGCAGAGAAGTTTGTGAAACAAGGCGAGGTGGAGGTGGCCTCTCACCATGAAGCAGCGTTCCCCATGGCAGTGGTGGCGTCTGGGATCTGGGAGCTTCACCCTAGAGTGGGAAACCTCATCCTCGCTCATCTCTATAAGAAGTGCCCTTTCTCGGTTCCATTCTACCCTGCTTTCAAGGAGGGCATGGCTCTGGAGGACTATCAGCGAATGCTTGGCTACCAAGTGAAAGACTCCAAGATGGAAGCGCAGGACAACTTCCTGAAGCGCATGTCTGGCATGATCCGTCTGTATGCGGCCATCATCCAGCTCCGCTGGCCATATGGAAACCAACAAGCAACTCACCCTCATGGCTTAAATCATGGCTGGCGCTGGTTAGCACAAATCTTAAACATGGAACCTCTAGCAGATGTGACAGCCACCCTCCTTTTGGACTTCTTGGAGGTGTGTGGGAATGCCCTCATGAAGCAGTACCAGGTCCAGTTCTGGAAGATGATACTTCTCATTCAGGAGGACTACTTCCCCAGAATTGAGGCCATCACAAGTCCAGGACAGATGGGTTCCTTTGTACGTCTGAAGCAGTTCTTGGAGAAATGTTTGCAGTGCAAGGAGATTCCTGTCCCCAAGGGCTTTCTGACTTCTTCCTTCTGGGGCTCCTGATCTCACTGCGTCCCTATCCTCACCGTAAGGTTGCAGAGAGGCAACAGCAAAGCAACTGAAGACAGCTGTATCTGGAAGAAGGCGTGTCTGATTTAGAATTTTAGTGTGCTTCTATACCTGCACTATGGAACTAGAAGAGGTTTGCATGGGCTACAATATCTTGGCTGTATCTTTGCAGATTCAGTAACTGCTGAAGGTGTCCACATGATTGACTCAATAGAACTGGCCTTGCTTACTTTTGCAAAAGTTCTCAAGAGGTTTGAGCAGTGTGGGACACGCCCTGGTCACAGGGGAGAGGAAGTCAACTAGCTGGCCCCGCCTGTTTCCCAGCCCCGGGGCCACGTGTGGCTAAGATGGCATCTGACAGTGAACCTGGAGGGGCGGTTCTGTGGGCTGTCATGAAAAATCAGGCCGCCTCAAGGGTTGGTCTCCAGACATGCTCAGGCCTCCCCTTACAGTCCCTAGATAGGTGCAGCTACACCCCGCCCCTTCCTGCCGATCTTTGACCCGATTGGCTCCTGTGTCTTGTATTAGTTACACGTGTTCCCCCCAATAAACGAGATCTTGCACCGACTTGACTCCCATATGCGTCTGATTGTCCACTGGTGAGGGAGGGCTGGGTGGGGGTGGTCTGTTGGCCCTTGCCTTTCTTGGCTTGTATGGTGGGGGGGCGTGCCTTCCCCATCTCTTCCGCAGGTCAGGGGAGCCCGGCGGGGGGTGGGGGGAAAGGGGGGCTTGGGGGGAGCTAAAAACCCCTACACGCAGTTGATCATTTTTATCTCTATTGTCTCTTCCTTGTTGTCCAGTATGTTTCAGAAAGTTGGATACTTTAGTCATTTCTCTGAGCTGGTCTTAGGCCACAATTTTTACCTCTCTCCCTCCATCGCACCCCTGTTCAGATATATTCCCCAAACTAGAAAACCACATAAGATCCCCTTTAAGGTATGGAAAGCCAGGTGCCACTGTCTCACACTTGTACACCTAGCTACTCAAGAAGCTGATCTGAGGATAGAGCATCCAGCTGTGCCCAAGGGAGCTGCGGATTCTGTCCCACTCCGTCTCTAAAATCCAGAAGGCTCTGCTGGTTGTGAATCTGGACTCCACCCAGGAACTGTCGGTGAGCAAATCGTGGCATGGAGAAACCACGCAAAGCTTTGCTCCTTACCCGAGTCAGAGGAAGAATCTGCACTGCCTTCCTTTCGCTAATATGTGTGCCCACTTCTTAACATCTTTCCTCTTTTAACCAAGGTGAAATGTCTAGGGCCCATTCCCAGTGCAGCTTCAAGATGAAAATACAACAGCAGATGCACAAAACTCATTCAAGGAAAAGGTCATGTGTCCTAACAAGGACACTTTGATGTTAGATCCCATGGTTAAGGATTTCATATTCTGGGAAGGACTCCTGGAAATGGCGCAGGACTATTCCTTGAAGCTCGTCTAGTATCACGTTCTCTTTAGTGAAACAGACTCAAGAAGAGTAAGTAACTAGTGAAACACCAGTTACAAGCTCACCATTGGCTCTCCTCTGTAGGCAAAGAATTAGCTATGTAGAATGAGGGCCGTTTGGTGGCCATCCAGTCAATGGAAACCAGAGATTATCAAGCGGATGAGATTTGCCTGTGAATTTGCATACAGGGGCGTTCCCTTTTTTCCTTTCAGCTCCACATGAGAATGTCCAGTTGTTCTGTGTCGTGGTTAGGAATATGAAGCTCAACTTCCTAGTACTGTGGCTGCTTTGTGTTGTACACTAAACTGTCCCTTTGCTCCACAAAAAGAAAACAGAAAATAAAAGAAATTAAAGTGGAGGTTCAGAGTTCAGGTCAAGACAGGTCTCAGGCCTGGGTTCTGGGTAACTCACCCAGGATAAGGTAGTCGCAGGCAAGCATCAGGAGGTGGAGGTGGCTCTGGTTCTGGTTCTGGGCTTTACATTGTAAATAATATCCCTTTGGAAATAAAACTCCTTCCCACCTTAAGTTGTGCCTCAACGGATTATTCTCGCTCTCGGAATACAACAATGTGCAGCAAAGGTTGAGTGGCCAATGCCCAGCGGACTCAAGACAACCGAGATCAGCAAGTCCATTCAGAATTAGCTAGCTAGGACTTCTTCCACCCTGCTCAACATCACCCTACCCCCACCACACCCCAGCAGGAAGGTCAGGACCTCACAGGGGGCCGGGACTGCCCCCACCATTCACCTGAATTCAGGTGGGCCAGCACGCTGCCAGCCGACAAGGCCCCCAAGAATTAGCTATCTAGAATGAGGGCCATTAGGTGGCTCCAAGCATAACAGTGCTGAAGATAAAGAGCAGCGATAACTCCCAGGTAGTGACGTGGTGGTACCATGATATCATGGTACCCACTGAAGAGGAAAATCCTGGGCAATGGGCTATACATTCCTAGAACACATCAACAGCCATGTCTAATGTAATTGTAATGGGGTCTGCCCAAGGGAGGGGACCAGACTGTAATGGGGTCCGAGTGTGCGTGTGGGAAAATTCCCCATCCCTACAAGAGTCCGACACTGAGAGACAGTCTCAAGTAAAAAGATGGGTTTACTGGGGAAGGAAAAAATATACTGACCAGACAGGGTCACGGCCCAGCAACCTGAAAGAGCAGATTGGCTGGCCAGGGCCGCAGCCTAGACTCGGGAACTGGAACCTTGGGCCCCGAGCCACACTCAGGGTGGGTTCTAAAGGCAAACACAATGTGGCCCGTGAGCTTAAACCCTTACAGAGCATGCCAGGTCACATGCAGGTGGCCAATGGAGGTACGCTGTGCCTCATAGCAACTGTTTGAAGCAACCTATCATTTGAGTTCAGACTTGGGGCATGGATTTGCCGGGGCTCATGTGATGCAGGTGGAATCACCCACTCAAGGGAGGGCACAGGTTTCACCTTGCCTGCATAGGGCTGCGGATATCTTAGCGAAGATGGAGTGGGCTTCTGCTCTTTTTAACTGAGATGGAGTCAACATGACACCCCTCAACAGCTAATGATGGTGCTGGCCATATCTGACCTCCATATTACAGACATCAAGTTTTGTGGAATACTTGCTAACCATGCAAATGAGCACTGATGTGTGGAATAACCTGAGGGGAAGAAGCCCCTCCCCACATTGGTGTAATTGCCACGCCCCAGTGGGAAAGAAAGAGGAGATCCCGCCCCACCTTGAGGGGACCGGAAGCCCCACCCTCAGACTGCCTAGGTGGCAAGATAAGAAGGGCAGGACTTCCAGAGGAAAAGGAGGAGAGAAGAGAAGAGCACGAGGAGGAGAAAGGAGGTGACCAGCCAGCCAGCCAGCCAGCCGAGGGAGCAGTGCGGAGACAAGCAGACCAGCCAGAGGAGAGGGCCGGAGCCAAACCAGGCCTCTGGAGGTTTGGACGCCAGGAGGCTGTGGTGCTGAGAAATTCAGGTGGATCCGGGTCCGAGGAGCTGTCGCTCTAGCCATCATGTGGCAGGAGGAGCAAGAGAGGAAGTTGCGAGCCTTCTCAGAGATGGCGCGTGAACAGCTGAGACGGTTTGATGAACAGCAAGCACTGAAGCGACAGAAAGAATTACAGGACTTGCGGGAAGTCATGGAGAAGAATACTAGAGAAGCCCTGAGCCAGCAGGAGAAGCTCAAAGCTGAGCATCGCCACAGAGCCGAGATTCTCGACCTGAAGCTTCGGGAGGCAGAGCGACATCGCAGGAAACAGGCAGAGCTGGAGCGGCTGCACGAGGAGGAAGGCCAGGTGCGGCTTCGGAGCCTTTTCGCCCTCCAGGAGGAGGTGCTGCGGCTCAGCCAGCAGCTGGACGCCTCTGACCAGCAGCACAGGGACCTACGGGTGGGCGGCCTGGCTGCCTTCCGCACCCGGGGCAACCAGCTCTGCAGCCTGATCTCTGGGATCATTGGTGCTGCATCACAGAGCGGCTATCCCACGGCAGAAAACCAAGCTGAGGCTGAGCGAGCCTTGCAGGAAATGCGGGATCTTGTCAGGAACTTAGCCCGGGAAATGACCAGGGCCTGTGAAGACAAGAAACGGCAGGATGAAGAGGAGGCCCGACTCAAGCTGCAAGAATGGCAGATGCAACAGGGGTCGTGGGCCCCCACCCCATCCCCGGTCCCCAGCCAGGACCCAGGAGGGACACAGAACGAAGAGCTCCAAGTGAACGGGGAAGACAGTACCATGCAGTGGTACCAACAGCTGCAGGAGGCCTCTGCTCAGTGTGTGTTGTCCTTTGAAGGCCTGAGCAGCAGCAAGGACAGTCAGATGAAGAAACTAAAGATGGACCTGCACAAGGCCGCCACTATCCCAGTCAGCCAAATCTCCACGATTGCAGGCTCGAAACTCAAGGAAGTCTTTGACAAGATCAACGGTCTGCTCTCTGGAGAGCCGGTGCAGTCTGCTGGGCGCTCTGTGTCAGTCACCCTTCACCCACAAGCTCTGGACTTTGTTCAGTACAAAGTGGCAGAGAAGTTTGTGAAACAAGGCGAGGTGGAGGTGGCCTCTCACCATGAAGCAGCGTTCCCCATGGCAGTGGTGGCGTCTGGGATCTGGGAGCTTCACCCTAGAGTGGGAAACCTCATCCTCGCTCATCTCTATAAGAAGTGCCCTTTCTCGGTTCCATTCTACCCTGCTTTCAAGGAGGGCATGGCTCTGGAGGACTATCAGCGAATGCTTGGCTACCAAGTGAAAGACTCCAAGATGGAAGCGCAGGACAACTTCCTGAAGCGCATGTCTGGCATGATCCGTCTGTATGCGGCCATCATCCAGCTCCGCTGGCCATATGGAAACCAACAAGCAACTCACCCTCATGGCTTAAATCATGGCTGGCGCTGGTTAGCACAAATCTTAAACATGGAACCTCTAGCAGATGTGACAGCCACCCTCCTTTTGGACTTCTTGGAGGTGTGTGGGAATGCCCTCATGAAGCAGTACCAGGTCCAGTT
>NW_025959617.1:0-32085 GCF_023159225.1 Perognathus longimembris pacificus
CCCATTCCCTGTACCATGCAGCTTGAGCGACCTGGGTAGCAAACAACTCTTGGGGGAAAGCAATCAAGGGAGACATGTGAATGCAACAGGACCACGGGATTATGCCCAGGTAGTGCCCCAACCCGGGAAGGCATTCGGTACCCCTCTGATCTACACCCTGAAGCAAGGCACTGCGGGCGGAGAGCGGCGCGCGAGTGTGCCCCAGAGTGTGCCCCTTGGCTCTTCCTCCTTCTCGTGGGTGCACGAGTGGGAGGGTGCCTGTCCCAGGTCGAGCAACCTGGCCTTCCTAGCCAACACCCACCATCGGCGGCCGAGTTCCTGATGCTTGTAGCCTTCCCCCATACCTCCTTCTCCACTAACTCCCTGAGATTCTCTCTTCATGCCCTCCTTGTCCGTGCCTTGCTGCTGCTTCCACTCCTAGCACAAGCCATCCTGCCTCCGGACACCTTTCAACTCACGCATGCCGCTGGGCCTCTGCCTCTTGGCCTCTGCCTCTGCTTCCCAATGTCCCCCTCATCTTCTTGAGGTTCACAGGCTGCACAGCTCCCCACGCACCTCTTCACTTCCTCGGGGGAAACCAGAACTTCCTCTCCCTGGCTATCCCTTCTTATCTTCTCCAAATCGCCCTCTGCTCTCACCCTCTGCACTCCTGGGCCCTCTCAGTCCTCTCGTGCACACCAATCCCCATTCCTGTAAGCTGTTGTCTCCCTGCTCTGTCCCCAAGCCTCTCTGCTTCTTTTGTCTGCACAGGAGGAGGTGTGTGTCTGAGGTTGGAGGGTAGAGGCCTTCCTTTTCGGCCTTCTGGCTCCTGCTCCTGCATCTGACATCCGATTAGTCTGGAAACAGCCTCGGCTCCCTTGACCGTGCAAACCTGAGGTCCGTCCCTAGCTTGCTAGGTAGCATCCGCTGTGCTTCTGAGCTGGCAGGACTGCGCATGCGCGGCCCGCCGGGCAGCAAAGCCTCCGGGAGCTGTCCGGATGTTTTGGTTTTCCTTGCATTGCCCAGTGTGCTGAGGTGTGTTTGCATTTGCATTCCAAAAGGAACAGCCTTAGCGGGAGTGGGAGTGGACGCCCCTTAGCGGTAGTCAGTAGGTGCGCAGAGGCCATCAGGCCGTGCTGTTGCCCCCCTGAATGTGCCTGAGTGCCAGCCGTGCTGGGAAGCCTGTGGGCGCTGGCCGCGTGATTTGGCGCTCTGTGACGTGGCCAGGTTCTAGGCGCCACCTGCTGATGTGTGCCATTGTTCCAAGTGGAGTTGCCATAGCGAAAGGACGCGAGGTCCCTTACAGGTTGGCTCTCAGTGCTCACCAGTTCTCACAGGCCAGCAGGGAAGCACAGCACCTCCAGAGCCTCAATTCGCGCCCCTGGAAATCCCGCTGGCACCGCCGGTGCCAAGGTCCTGGGCAAGTACACTTTTCACCTCCCCTCCTGATCCATCACACATGCTGGCAGAAAACGAGTTGGACAGCGCCCACACCGCCTCTGCCCTAGCCAGTCCTCGAAGTGGCGGGTGTCTGGATCCGCCACCTGTCTCAGCATCAACGTCATCTCTCTAGATCACAGCAGAATGGACGTGCAAGGTCAGCAGGTATGGGGATATGGGCATCTCCTCCCTGCACAGGTGTCCGCACGGCTCTTGTCCGCCCTCTTTCCTGTCCTCTCTGGCCACATCTCTGCCTGCTCCTTCCTGCCACCGCGCAGCTGAGGATTATACAGGCTATAGGCAGGAGCTGGCAATGCGGGGGCCATTGGCTCACAGCCCTATTTTTAAGGCTCCTGCAGGATGCTATGCTCAGACACCAGGGAAAGGGACATCTGATGCTTCCCTGCCTCGGCCAAGGCACCCTGGCACCCAGCAATGGTATGCGTAAGCGTCATCGTCACTGTCATGCCCATCGCCAACAGCAGTGGCTGCTTAGCATCCCCGGACTCATGTCTGGAGACCTCGGTGCAGCGGAGAGCACTAAAGGGCAGCCTTCGCCCAAGGATTGGTTTCCGGGAATTTGAAGCAAGCAAGAATACGTGCACACACTTTGAACTGCATCTGTCCAACCTCATGTCCGACACACTCATGCAGCCACACGTGAACAGGGAATGCCTCGCATGCAAGCCCACTATCCATCTCTGTCTTTCCCTCTCACTCGCCGCAGCCTCCACATGCTCACTCAAAACACACTGTGAAGGGAACTCCTGGATCCACACCCACATGCCTATTTACACGTATGCAGACTTCCGCTTAGGAAGCACAGCCATGTACAGTGTCAGGAACACACAAGCAATCATACAGGCAAGCACGGACGCACACGCACATGCGACCACACCCAGGACACAGTGGCTTGGAAGGTGCTAAGGGTTTTCGGGGAATGGGTCCTAATTGCTCAAGTCACGGCTGATCTTCTGGTGGTGGGCGTGGCTAGGGAGCACAGCCATGCGTACTGGCCAGCCAACTGGCACTTGTGTCGCCCCCTGCTGTCATCACCAGTCTCCCATTCCCTGTACCATGCAGCTTGAGCGACCTGGGTAGCAAACAACTCTTGGGGGAAAGCAATCAAGGGAGACATGTGAATGCAACAGGACCACGGGATTATGCCCAGGTAGTGCCCCAACCCGGGAAGGCATTCGGTACCCCTCTGATCTACACCCTGAAGCAAGGCACTGCGGGCGGAGAGCGGCGCGCGAGTGTGCCCCAGAGTGTGCCCCTTGGCTCTTCCTCCTTCTCGTGGGTGCACGAGTGGGAGGGTGCCTGTCCCAGGTCGAGCAACCTGGCCTTCCTAGCCAACACCCACCATCGGCGGCCGAGTTCCTGATGCTTGTAGCCTTCCCCCATACCTCCTTCTCCACTAACTCCCTGAGATTCTCTCTTCATGCCCTCCTTGTCCGTGCCTTGCTGCTGCTTCCACTCCTAGCACAAGCCATCCTGCCTCCGGACACCTTTCAACTCACGCATGCCGCTGGGCCTCTGCCTCTTGGCCTCTGCCTCTGCTTCCCAATGTCCCCCTCATCTCTTGAGGTTCACAGGCTGCACAGCTCCCCACGCACCTCTTCACTTCCTCGGGGGAAACCAGAACTTCCTCTCCCTGGCCTATCCTTCTTATCTTCTCCAAATCGCCCTCTGCTCTCACCCTCTGCACTCCTGGGCCCTCTCAGTCCTCTCGTGCACACCAATCCCCATTCCTGTAAGCTGTTGTCTCCCTGCTCTGTCCCCAAGCCTCTCTGCTTCTTTTGTCTGCACAGGAGGAGGTGTGTGTCTGAGGTTGGAGGGTAGAGGCCTTCCTTTTCGGCCTCTGGCTCCTGCTCCTGCATCTGACATCCGATTAGTCTGGAAACAGCCTCGGCTCCCTTGACCGTGCAAACCTGAGGTCCGTCCCTAGCTTGCTAGGTAGCATCCCGCTGTGCTTCTGAGCTGGCAGGACTGCGCATGCGCGGCCGCCGGGCAGCAAAGCCTCCGGGAGCTGTCCGGATGTTTTGGTTTTCCTTGCATTGCCCAGTGTGCTGAGGTGTGTTTGCATTTGCATTCCAAAAGGAACAGCCTTAGCGGGAGTGGGAGTGACGCCCCTTAGCGGTAGTCAGTAGGTGCGCAGAGGCCATCAGGCCGTGCTGTTGCCCCCCTGAATGTGCCTGAGTGCCAGCCGTGCTGGGAAGCCTGTGGGCGCTGGCCGCGTGATTTGGCGCTCTGTGACGTGGCCAGGTTCTAGGCGCCACCTGCTGATGTGTGCCATTGTTCCAAGTGGAGTTGCCATAGCGAAAGGGACGCGAGGTCCCTTACAGGTTGGCTCTCAGTGCTCACCAGTTCTCACAGGCCAGCAGGGAAGCACAGCACCTCCAGAGCCTCAATTCGCGCCCCTGGAAATCCCGCTGGCACCGCCGGTGCCAAGGTCCTGGCAAGTACACTTTTCACCTCCCCTCCTGATCCATCACACATGCTGGCAGAAAACGAGTTGGACAGCGCCCACACCGCCTCTGCCCTAGCCAGTCCTCGAAGTGGCGGGTGTCTGGATCCGCCACCTGTCTCAGCATCAACGTCATCTCTCTAGATCACAGCAGAATGGACGTGCAAGGTCAGCAGGTATGGGGATATGGGCATCTCCTCCCTGCACAGGTGTCCGCACGGCTCTTGTCCGCCCTCTTTCCTGTCCTCTCTGGCCACATCTCTGCCTGCTCCTTCCTGCCACCGCGCAGCTGAGGATTATACAGGCTATAGGCAGGAGCTGGCAATGCGGGGGCCATTGGCTCACAGCCCTATTTTTAAGGCTCCTGCAGGATGCTATGCTCAGACACCAGGGAAAGGGACATCTGATGCTTCCCTGCCTCGGCCAAGGCACCCTGGCACCCAGCAATGGTATGCGTAAGCGTCATCGTCACTGTCATGCCCATCGCCAACAGCAGTGGCTGCTTAGCATCCCCGGACTCATGTCTGGAGACCTCGGTGCAGCGGAGAGCACTAAAGGGCAGCCTTCGCCCAAGGATTGGTTTCGGGAATTTGAAGCAAGCAAGAATACGTGCACACCACTTTGAACTGCATCTGTCCAACCTCATGTCCGACACACTCATGCAGCCACACGTGAACAGGGAATGCCTCGCATGCAAGCCCACTATCCATCTCTGTCTTTCCCTCTCACTCGCCGCAGCCTCCACATGCTCACTCAAAACACACTGTGAAGGGAACTCCTGGATCCACACCCACATGCCTATTTACACGTATGCAGACTTCCGCTTAGGAAGCACAGCCATGTACAGTGTCAGGAACACACAAGCAATCATACAGGCAAGCACGGACGCACACGCACATGCGACCACACCCAGGACACAGTGGCTTGGAAGGTGCTAAGGGTTTTCGGGGAATGGGTCCTAATTGCTCAAGTCACGGCTGATCTTCTGGTGGTGGGCGTGGCTAGGGAGCACAGCCATGCGTACTGGCCAGCCAACTGGCACTTGTGTCGCCCCCTGCTGTCATCACCAGTCTCCATTCCCTGTACCATGCAGCTTGAGCGACCTGGGTAGCAAACAACTCTTGGGGGAAAGCAATCAAGGGAGACATGTGAATGCAACAGGACCACGGGATTATGCCCAGGTAGTGCCCCAACCCGGGAAGGCATTCGGTACCCCTCTGATCTACACCCTGAAGCAAGGCACTGCGGGCGGAGAGCGGCGCGCGAGTGTGCCCCAGAGTGTGCCCCTTGGCTCTTCCTCCTTCTCGTGGGTGCACGAGTGGGAGGGTGCCTGTCCCAGGTCGAGCAACCTGGCCTTCCTAGCCAACACCCACCATCGGCGGCCGAGTTCCTGATGCTTGTAGCCTTCACCCATACCTCCTTCTCCACTAACTCCCTGAGATTCTCTCTTCATGCCCTCCTTGTCCGTGCCTTGCTGCTGCTTCCACTCCTAGCACAAGCCATCCTGCCTCCGGACACCTTTCAACTCACGCATGCCGCTGGGCCTCTGCCTCTTGGCCTCTGCCTCTGCTTCCCAATGTCCCCCTCATCTTCTTGAGGTTCACAGGCTGCACAGCTCCCCACGACCTCTTCACTTCCTCGGGGGAAACCAGAACTTCCTCTCCCTGGCCTATCCCTTCTTATCTTCTCCAAATCGCCCTCTGCTCTCACCCTCTGCACTCCTGGGCCCTCTCAGTCCTCTCCTGCACACCAATCCCCATTCCTGTAAGCTGTTGTCTCCCTGCTCTGTCCCAAGCCTCTCTGCTTCTTTTGTCTGCACAGGAGGAGGTGTGTGTCTGAGGTTGGAGGGTAGAGGCCTTCCTTTTCGGCCTTCTGGCTCCTGCTCCTGCATCTGACATCCGATTAGTCTGGAAACAGCCTCGGCTCCCTTGACCGTGCAAACCTGAGGTCCGTCCCTAGCTTGCTAGGTAGCATCCCGCTGTGCTTCTGAGCTGGCAGGACTGCGCATGCGCGGCCCGCCGGGCAGCAAAGCCTCGGGAGCTGTCCGGATGTTTTGGTTTTCCTTGCATTGCCCAGTGTGCTGAGGTGTGTTTGCATTTGCATTCCAAAAGGAACAGCCTTAGCGGGAGTGGAGTGACGCCCCTTAGCGGTAGTCAGTAGGTGCGCAGAGGCCATCAGGCCGTGCTGTTGCCCCCCTGAATGTGCCTGAGTGCCAGCCGTGCTGGGAAGCCTGTGGGCGCTGGCCGCGTGATTTGGCGCTCTGTGACGTGGCCAGGTTCTAGGCGCCACCTGCTGATGTGTGCCATTGTTCCAAGTGGAGTTGCCATAGCGAAAGGGACGCGAGGTCCCTTACAGGTTGGCTCTCAGTGCTCACCAGTTCTCACAGGCCAGCAGGGAAGCACAGCACCTCCAGAGCCTCAATTCGCGCCCCTGGAAATCCCGCTGGCACCGCCGGTGCCAAGGTCCTGGGCAAGTACACTTTTCACCTCCCCTCCTGATCCATCACACATGCTGGCAGAAAACGAGTTGGACAGCGCCCACACCGCCTCTGCCCTAGCCAGTCCTCGAAGTGGCGGGTGTCTGGATCCGCCACCTGTCTCAGCATCAACGTCATCTCTCTAGATCACAGCAGAATGGACGTGCAAGGTCAGCAGGTATGGGGATATGGGCATCTCCTCCCTGCACAGGTGTCCGCACGGCTCTTGTCCGCCCTCTTTCCTGTCCTCTCTGGCCACATCTCTGCCTGCTCCTTCCTGCCACCGCGCAGCTGAGGATTATACAGGCTATAGGCAGGAGCTGGCAATGCGGGGGCCATTGGCTCACAGCCCTATTTTTAAGGCTCCTGCAGGATGCTATGCTCAGACACCAGGGAAAGGGACATCTGATGCTTCCCTGCCTCGGCCAAGGCACCCTGGCACCCAGCAATGGTATGCGTAAGCGTCATCGTCACTGTCATGCCCATCGCCAACAGCAGTGGCTGCTTAGCATCCCCGGACTCATGTCTGGAGACCTCGGTGCAGCGGAGAGCACTAAAGGGCAGCCTTCGCCCAAGGATTGGTTTCCGGGAATTTGAAGCAAGCAAGAATACGTGCACACACTTTGAACTGCATCTGTCCAACCTCATGTCCGACACACTCATGCAGCCACACGTGAACAGGGAATGCCTCGCATGCAAGCCCACTATCCATCTCTGTCTTTCCCTCTCACTCGCCGCAGCCTCCACATGCTCACTCAAAACACACTGTGAAGGGAACTCCTGGATCCACACCCACATGCCTATTTACACGTATGCAGACTTCCGCTTAGGAAGCACAGCCATGTACAGTGTCAGGAACACACAAGCAATCATACAGGCAAGCACGGACGCACACGCACATGCGACCACACCCAGGACACAGTGGCTTGGAAGGTGCTAAGGGTTTTCGGGGAATGGGTCCTAATTGCTCAAGTCACGGCTGATCTTCTGGTGGTGGGCGTGGCTAGGGAGCACAGCCATGCGTACTGGCCAGCCAACTGGCACTTGTGTCGCCCCCTGCTGTCATCACCAGTCTCCCATTCCCTGTACCATGCAGCTTGAGCGACCTGGGTAGCAAACAACTCTTGGGGGAAAGCAATCAAGGGAGACATGTGAATGCAACAGGACCACGGGATTATGCCCAGGTAGTGCCCCAACCCGGGAAGGCATTCGGTACCCCTCTGATCTACACCCTGAAGCAAGGCACTGCGGGCGGAGAGGCGGCGCGCGAGTGTGCCCCAGAGTGTGCCCCTTGGCTCTTCCTCCTTCTCGTGGGTGCACGAGTGGGAGGGTGCCTGTCCCAGGTCGAGCAACCTGGCCTTCCTAGCCAACACCCACCATCGGCGGCCGAGTTCCTGATGCTTGTAGCCTTCACCCATACCTCCTTCTCCACTAACTCCCTGAGATTCTCTCTTCATGCCCTCCTTGTCCGTGCCTTGCTGCTGCTTCCACTCCTAGCACAAGCCATCCTGCCTCCGGACACCTTTCAACTCACGCATGCCGCTGGGCCTCTGCCTCTTGGCCTCTGCCTCTGCTTCCCAATGTCCCCCTCATCTTCTTGAGGTTCACAGGCTGCACAGCTCCCCACGCACCTCTTCACTTCCTCGGGGGAAACCAGAACTTCCTCTCCCTGGCCTATCCCTTCTTATCTTCTCCAAATCGCCCTCTGCTCTCACCCTCTGCACTCCTGGGCCCTCTCAGTCCTCTCGTGCACACCAATCCCCATTCCTGTAAGCTGTTGTCTCCCTGCTCTGTCCCCAAGCCTCTCTGCTTCTTTTGTCTGCACAGGAGGAGGTGTGTGTCTGAGGTTGGAGGGTAGAGGCCTTCCTTTTCGGCCTTCTGGCTCCTGCTCCTGCATCTGACATCCGATTAGTCTGGAAACAGCCTCGGCTCCCTTGACCGTGCAAACCTGAGGTCCGTCCCTAGCTTGCTAGGTAGCATCCCGCTGTGCTTCTGAGCTGGCAGGACTGCGCATGCGCGGCCCGCCGGGCAGCAAAGCCTCCGGGAGCTGTCCGGATGTTTTGGTTTTCCTTGCATTGCCCAGTGTGCTGAGGTGTGTTTGCATTTGCATTCCAAAAGGAACAGCCTTAGCGGGAGTGGGAGTGACGCCCCTTAGCGGTAGTCAGTAGGTGCGCAGAGGCCATCAGGCCGTGCTGTTGCCCCCCTTGAATGTGCCTGAGTGCCAGCCGTGCTGGGAAGCCTGTGGGCGCTGGCCGCGTGATTTGGCGCTCTGTGACGTGGCCAGGTTCTAGGCGCCACCTGCTGATGTGTGCCATTGTTCCAAGTGGAGTTGCCATAGCGAAAGGGACGCGAGGTCCCTTACAGGTTGGCTCTCAGTGCTCACCAGTTCTCACAGGCCAGCAGGGAAGCACAGCACCTCCAGAGCCTCAATTCGCGCCCCTGGAAATCCCGCTGGCACCGCCGGTGCCAAGGTCCTGGGCAAGTACACTTTTCACCTCCCCTCCTGATCCATCACACATGCTGGCAGAAAACGAGTTGGACAGCGCCCACACCGCCTCTGCCCTAGCCAGTCCTCGAAGTGGCGGGTGTCTGGATCCGCCACCTGTCTCAGCATCAACGTCATCTCTCTAGATCACAGCAGAATGGACGTGCAAGGTCAGCAGGTATGGGGATATGGGCATCTCCTCCCTGCACAGGTGTCCGCACGGCTCTTGTCCGCCCTCTTTCCTGTCCTCTCTGGCCACATCTCTGCCTGCTCCTTCCTGCCACCGCGCAGCTGAGGATTATACAGGCTATAGGCAGGAGCTGGCAATGCGGGGGCCATTGGCTCACAGCCCTATTTTTAAGGCTCCTGCAGGATGCTATGCTCAGACACCAGGGAAAGGGACATCTGATGCTTCCCTGCCTCGGCCAAGGCACCCTGGCACCCAGCAATGGTATGCGTAAGCGTCATCGTCACTGTCATGCCCATCGCCAACAGCAGTGGCTGCTTAGCATCCCCGGACTCATGTCTGGAGACCTCGGTGCAGCGGAGAGCACTAAAGGGCAGCCTTCGCCCAAGGATTGGTTTCCGGGAATTTGAAGCAAGCAAGAATACGTGCACACACTTTGAACTGCATCTGTCCAACCTCATGTCCCACACACTCATGCAGCCACACGTGAACAGGGAATGCCTCGCATGCAAGCCCACTATCCATCTCTGTCTTTCCCTCTCACTCGCCGCAGCCTCCACATGCTCACTCAAAACACACTGTGAAGGGAACTCCTGGATCCACACCCACATGCCTATTTACACGTATGCAGACTTCCGCTTAGGAAGCACAGCCATGTACAGTGTCAGGAACACACAAGCAATCATACAGGCAAGCACGGACGCACACGCACATGCGACCACACCCAGGACACAGTGGCTTGGAAGGTGCTAAGGGTTTTCGGGGAATGGGTCCTAATTGCTCAAGTCACGGCTGATCTTCTGGTGGTGGGCGTGGCTAGGGAGCACAGCCATGCGTACTGGCCAGCCAACTGGCACTTGTGTCGCCCCCTGCTGTCATCACCAGTCTCCCATTCCCTGTACCATGCAGCTTGAGCGACCTGGGTAGCAAACAACTCTTGGGGGAAAGCAATCAAGGGAGACATGTGAATGCAACAGGACCACGGGATTATGCCCAGGTAGTGCCCCAACCCGGGAAGGCATTCGGTACCCCTCTGATCTACACCCTGAAGCAAGGCACTGCGGGCGGAGAGCGGCGCGCGAGTGTGCCCCAGAGTGTGCCCCTTGGCTCTTCCTCCTTCTCGTGGGTGCACGAGTGGGAGGGTGCCTGTCCCAGGTCGAGCAACCTGGCCTTCCTAGCCAACACCCACCATCGGCGGCCGAGTTCCTGATGCTTGTAGCCTTCACCCATACCTCCTTCTCCACTAACTCCCTGAGATTCTCTCTTCATGCCCTCCTTGTCCGTGCCTTGCTGCTGCTTCCACTCCTAGCACAAGCCATCCTGCCTCCGGACACCTTTCAACTCACGCATGCCGCTGGGCCTCTGCCTCTTGGCCTCTGCCTCTGCTTCCCAATGTCCCCCTCATCTTCTTGAGGTTCACAGGCTGCACAGCTCCCCACGCACCTCTTCACTTCCTCGGGGGAAACCAGAACTTCCTCTCCCTGGCCTATCCCTTCTTATCTTCTCCAAATCGCCCTCTGCTCTCACCCTCTGCACTCCTGGGCCCTCTCAGTCCTCTCGTGCACACCAATCCCCATTCCTGTAAGCTGTTGTCTCCCTGCTCTGTCCCCAAGCCTCTCTGCTTCTTTTGTCTGCACAGGAGGAGGTGTGTGTCTGAGGTTGGAGGGTAGAGGCCTTCCTTTTCGGCCTTCTGGCTCCTGCTCCTGCATCTGACATCCGATTAGTCTGGAAACAGCCTCGGCTCCCTTGACCGTGCAAACCTGAGGTCCGTCCCTAGCTTGCTAGGTAGCATCCCGCTGTGCTTCTGAGCTGGCAGGACTGCGCATGCGCGGCCCGCCGGGCAGCAAAGCCTCCGGGAGCTGTCCGGATGTTTTGGTTTTCCTTGCATTGCCCAGTGTGCTGAGGTGTGTTTGCATTTGCATTCCAAAAGGAACAGCCTTAGCGGGAGTGGGAGTGACGCCCCTTAGCGGTAGTCAGTAGGTGCGCAGAGGCCATCAGGCCGTGCTGTTGCCCCCCTGAATGTGCCTGAGTGCCAGCCGTGCTGGGAAAGCCTGTGGGCGCTGGCCGCGTGATTTGGCGCTCTGTGACGTGGCCAGGTTCTAGGCGCCACCTGCTGATGTGTGCCATTGTTCCAAGTGGAGTTGCCATAGCGAAAGGGACGCGAGGTCCCTTACAGGTTGGCTCTCAGTGCTCACCAGTTCTCACAGGCCAGCAGGGAAGCACAGCACCTCCAGAGCCTCAATTCGCGCCCCTGGAAATCCCGCTGGCACCGCCGGTGCCAAGGTCCTGGGCAAGTACACTTTTCACCTCCCCTCCTGATCCATCACACATGCTGGCAGAAAACGAGTTGGACAGCGCCCACACCGCCTCTGCCCTAGCCAGTCCTCGAAGTGGCGGGTGTCTGGATCCGCCACCTGTCTCAGCATCAACGTCATCTCTCTAGATCACAGCAGAATGGACGTGCAAGGTCAGCAGGTATGGGGATATGGGCATCTCCTCCCTGCACAGGTGTCCGCACGGCTCTTGTCCGCCCTCTTTCCTGTCCTCTCTGGCCACATCTCTGCCTGCTCCTTCCTGCCACCGCGCAGCTGAGGATTATACAGGCTATAGGCAGGAGCTGGCAATGCGGGGGCCATTGGCTCACAGCCCTATTTTTAAGGCTCCTGCAGATGCTATGCTCAGACACCAGGGAAAGGGACATCTGATGCTTCCCTGCCTCGGCCAAGGCACCCTGGCACCCAGCAATGGTATGCGTAAGCGTCATCGTCACTGTCATGCCCATCGCCAACAGCAGTGGCTGCTTAGCATCCCCGGACTCATGTCTGGAGACCTCGGTGCAGCGGAGAGCACTAAAGGGCAGCCTTCGCCCAAGGATTGGTTTCCGGGAATTTGAAGCAAGCAAGAATACGTGCACACACTTTGAACTGCATCTGTCCAACCTCATGTCCCACACACTCATGCAGCCACACGTGAACAGGGAATGCCTCGCATGCAAGCCCACTATCCATCTCTGTCTTTCCCTCTCACTCGCCGCAGCCTCCACATGCTCACTCAAAACACACTGTGAAGGGAACTCTGATCCACACCCACATGCCTATTTACACGTATGCAGACTTCCGCTTAGGAAGCACAGCCATGTACAGTGTCAGGAACACACAAGCAATCATACAGGCAAGCACGGACGCACACGCACATGCGACCACACCCAGGACACAGTGGCTTGGAAGGTGCTAAGGTTTTCGGGGAATGGGTCCTAATTGCTCAAGTCACGGCTGATCTTCTGGTGGTGGGCGTGGCTAGGGAGCACAGCCATGCGTACTGGCCAGCCAACTGGCACTTGTGTCGCCCCCTGCTGTCATCACCAGTCTCCCATTCCCTGTACCATGCAGCTTGAGCGACCTGGGTAGCAAACAACTCTTGGGGGAAAGCAATCAAGGGAGACATGTGAATGCAACAGGACCACGGGATTATGCCCAGGTAGTGCCCCAACCCGGGAAGGCATTCGGTACCCCTCTGATCTACACCCTGAAGCAAGGCACTGCGGGCGGAGAGCGGCGCGCGAGTGTGCCCCAGAGTGTGCCCCTTGGCTCTTCCTCCTTCTCGTGGGTGCACGAGTGGGAGGGTGCCTGTCCCAGGTCGAGCAACCTGGCCTTCCTAGCCAACACCCACCATCGGCGGCCGAGTTCCTGATGCTTGTAGCCTTCACCCATACCTCCTTCTCCACTAACTCCCTGAGATTCTCTCTTCATGCCCTCCTTGTCCGTGCCTTGCTGCTGCTTCCACTCCTAGCACAAGCCATCCTGCCTCCGGACACCTTTCAACTCACGCATGCCGCTGGGCCTCTGCCTCTTGGCCTCTGCCTCTGCTTCCCAATGTCCCCTCATCTTCTTGAGGTTCACAGGCTGCACAGCTCCCCACGCACCTCTTCACTTCCTCGGGGGAAACCAGAACTTCCTCTCCCTGGCCTATCCCTTCTTATCTTCTCCAAATCGCCCTCTGCTCTCACCCTCTGCACTCCTGGGCCCTCTCAGTCCTCTCGTGCACACCAATCCCCATTCCTGTAAGCTGTTGTCTCCCTGCTCTGTCCCCAAGCCTCTCTGCTTCTTTTGTCTGCACAGGAGGAGGTGTGTGTCTGAGGTTGGAGGGTAGAGGCCTTCCTTTTCGGCCTTCTGGCTCCTGCTCCTGCATCTGACATCCGATTAGTCTGGAAACAGCCTCGGCTCCCTTGACCGTGCAAACCTGAGGTCCGTCCCTAGCTTGCTAGGTAGCATCCCGCTGTGCTTCTGAGCTGGCAGGACTGCGCATGCGCGGCCCGCCGGGCAGCAAAGCCTCCGGGAGCTGTCCGGATGTTTTGGTTTTCCTTGCATTGCCCAGTGTGCTGAGGTGTGTTTGCATTTGCATTCCAAAAGGAACAGCCTTAGCGGGAGTGGGAGTGACGCCCCTTAGCGGTAGTCAGTAGGTGCGCAGAGGCCATCAGGCCGTGCTGTTGCCCCCCTGAATGTGCCTGAGTGCCAGCCGTGCTGGGAAGCCTGTGGGCGCTGGCCGCGTGATTTGGCGCTCTGTGACGTGGCCAGGTTCTAGGCGCCACCTGCTGATGTGTGCCATTGTTCCAAGTGGAGTTGCCATAGCGAAAGGGACGCGAGGTCCCTTACAGGTTGGCTCTCAGTGCTCACCAGTTCTCACAGGCCAGCAGGGAAGCACAGCACCTCCAGAGCCTCAATTCGCGCCCTGGAAATCCCGCTGGCACCGCCGGTGCCAAGGTCCTGGGCAAGTACACTTTTCACCTCCCCTCCTGATCCATCACACATGCTGGCAGAAAACGAGTTGGACAGCGCCCACACCGCCTCTGCCCTAGCCAGTCCTCGAAGTGGCGGGTGTCTGGATCCGCCACCTGTCTCAGCATCAACGTCATCTCTCTAGATCACAGCAGAATGGACGTGCAAGGTCAGCAGGTATGGGGATATGGGCATCTCCTCCCTGCACAGGTGTCCGCACGGCTCTTGTCCGCCCTCTTTCCTGTCCTCTCTGGCCACATCTCTGCCTGCTCCTTCCTGCCACCGCGCAGCTGAGGATTATACAGGCTATAGGCAGGAGCTGGCAATGCGGGGGCCATTGGCTCACAGCCCTATTTTTAAGGCTCCTGCAGGATGCTATGCTCAGACACCAGGGAAAGGGACATCTGATGCTTCCCTGCCTCGGCCAAGGCACCCTGGCACCCAGCAATGGTATGCGTAAGCGTCATCGTCACTGTCATGCCCATCGCCAACAGCAGTGGCTGCTTAGCATCCCCGGACTCATGTCTGGAGACCTCGGTGCAGCGGAGAGCACTAAAGGGCAGCCTTCGCCCAAGGATTGGTTTCCGGGAATTTGAAGCAAGCAAGAATACGTGCACACACTTTGAACTGCATCTGTCCAACCTCATGTCCGACACACTCATGCAGCCACACGTGAACAGGGAATGCCTCGCATGCAAGCCCACTATCCATCTCTGTCTTTCCCTCTCACTCGCCGCAGCCTCCACATGCTCACTCAAAACACACTGTGAAGGGAACTCCTGGATCCACACCCACATGCCTATTTACACGTATGCAGACTTCCGCTTAGGAAGCACAGCCATGTACAGTGTCAGGAACACACAAGCAATCATACAGGCAAGCACGGACACACACGCACATGCGACCACACCCAGGACACAGTGGCTTGGAAGGTGCTAAGGGTTTTCGGGGAATGGGTCTAATTGCTCAAGTCACGGCTGATCTTCTGGTGGTGGGCGTGGCTAGGGAGCACAGCCATGCGTACTGGCCAGCCAACTGGCACTTGTGTCGCCCCCTGCTGTCATCACCAGTCTCCCATTCCCTGTACCATGCAGCTTGAGCGACCTGGGTAGCAAACAACTCTTGGGGGAAAGCAATCAAGGGAGACATGTGAATGCAACAGGACCACGGGATTATGCCCAGGAAGTGCCCCAACCCGGGAAAGGCATTCGGTACCCCTCTGATCTACACCCTGAAGCAAGGCACTGCGGGCGGAGAGCGGCGCGCGAGTGTGCCCCAGAGTGTGCCCCTTGGCTCTTCCTCCTTCTCGTGGGTGCACGAGTGGGAGGGTGCCTGTCCCAGGTCGAGCAACCTGGCCTTCCTAGCCAACACCCACCATCGGCGGCCGAGTCCTGATGCTTGTAGCCTTCACCCATACCTCCTTCTCCACTAACTCCCTGAGATTCTCTCTTCATGCCCTCCTTGTCCGTGCCTTGCTGCTGCTTCCACTCCTAGCACAAGCCATCCTGCCTTCCGGACACCTTTCAACTCACGCATGCCGCTGGGCCTCTGCCTCTTGGCCTCTGCCTCTGCTTCCCAATGTCCCCCTCATCTTCTTGAGGTTCACAGGCTGCACAGCTCCCCACGCACCTCTTCACTTCCTCGGGGGAAACCAGAACTTCCTCTCCCTGGCCTATCCCTTCTTATCTTCTCCAAATCGCCCTCTGCTCTCACCCTCTGCACTCCTGGGCCCTCTCAGTCCTCTCGTGCACACCAATCCCCATTCCTGTAAGCTGTTGTCTCCCTGCTCTGTCCCCAAGCCTCTCTGCTTCTTTTGTCTGCACAGGAGGAGGTGTGTGTCTGAGGTTGGAGGGTAGAGGCCTTCCTTTTCGGCCTTCTGGCTCCTGCTCCTGCATCTGACATCCGATTAGTCTGGAAACAGCCTCGGCTCCCTTGACCGTGCAAACCTGAGGTCCGTCCCTAGCTTGCTAGGTAGCATCCCGCTGTGCTTCTGAGCTGGCAGGACTGCGCATGCGCGGCCCGCCGGGCAGCAAAGCCTCCGGGAGCTGTCCGGATGTTTGGTTTTCCTTGCATTGCCCAGTGTGCTGAGGTGTGTTTGCATTTGCATTCCAAAAGGAACAGCCTTAGCGGGAGTGGGAGTGACGCCCCTTAGCGGTAGTCAGTAGGTGCGCAGAGGCCATCAGGCCGTGCTGTTGCCCCCCTGAATGTGCCTGAGTGCCAGCCGTGCTGGGAAGCCTGTGGGCGCTGGCCGCGTGATTTGGCGCTCTGTGACGTGGCCAGGTTCTAGGCGCCACCTGCTGATGTGTGCCATTGTTCCAAGTGGAGTTGCCATAGCGAAAGGGACGCGAGGTCCCTTACAGGTTGGCTCTCAGTGCTCACCAGTTCTCACAGGCCAGCAGGGAAGCACAGCACCTCCAGAGCCTCAATTCGCGCCCCTGGAAATCCCGCTGGCACCGCCGGTGCCAAGGTCCTGGGCAAGTACACTTTTCACCTCCCCTCCTGATCCATCACACATGCTGGCAGAAAACGAGTTGGACAGCGCCCACACCGCCTCTGCCCTAGCCAGTCCTCGAAGTGGCGGGTGTCTGGATCCGCCACCTGTCTCAGCATCAACGTCATCTCTCTAGATCACAGCAGAATGGACGTGCAAGGTCAGCAGGTATGGGGATATGGGCATCTCCTCCCTGCACAGGTGTCCGCACGGCTCTTGTCCGCCCTCTTTCCTGTCCTCTCTGGCCACATCTCTGCCTGCTCCTTCCTGCCACCGCGCAGCTGAGGATTATACAGGCTATAGGCAGGAGCTGGCAATGCGGGGGCCATTGGCTCACAGCCCTATTTTTAAGGCTCCTGCAGGATGCTATGCTCAGACACCAGGGAAAGGGACATCTGATGCTTCCCTGCCTCGGCCAAGGCACCCTGGCACCCAGCAATGGTATGCGTAAGCGTCATCGTCACTGTCATGCCCATCGCCAACAGCAGTGGCTGCTTAGCATCCCCGGACTCATGTCTGGAGACCTCGGTGCAGCGGAGAGCACTAAAGGGCAGCCTTCGCCCAAGGATTGGTTTCCGGGAATTTGAAGCAAGCAAGAATACGTGCACACACTTTGAACTGCATCTGTCCAACCTCATGTCCCACACACTCATGCAGCCACACGTGAACAGGGAATGCCTCGCATGCAAGCCCACTATCCATCTCTGTCTTTCCCTCTCACTCGCCGCAGCCTCCACATGCTCACTCAAAACACACTGTGAAGGGAACTCCTGGATCCACACCCACATGCCTATTTACACGTATGCAGACTTCCGCTTAGGAAGCACAGCCATGTACAGTGTCAGGAACACACAAGCAATCATACAGGCAAGCACGGACGCACACGCACATGCGACCACACCCAGGACACAGTGGCTTGGAAGGTGCTAAGGGTTTTCGGGGAATGGGTCCTAATTGCTCAAGTCACGGCTGATCTTCTGGTGGTGGGCGTGGCTAGGGAGCACAGCCATGCGTACTGGCCAGCCAACTGGCACTTGTGTCGCCCCCTGCTGTCATCACCAGTCTCCCATTCCCTGTACCATGCAGCTTGAGCGACCTGGGTAGCAAACAACTCTTGGGGGAAAGCAATCAAGGGAGACATGTGAATGCAACAGGACCACGGGATTATGCCCAGGTAGTGCCCAACCCGGGAAGGCATTCGGTACCCCTCTGATCTACACCCTGAAGCAAGGCACTGCGGGCGGAGAGCGGCGCGCGAGTGTGCCCCAGAGTGTGCCCCTTGGCTCTTCCTCCTTCTCGTGGGTGCACGAGTGGGAGGGTGCCTGTCCAGGTCGAGCAACCTGCCTTCCTAGCCAACACCCACCATCGGCGGCCGAGTTCCTGATGCTTGTAGCCTTCACCCATACCTCCTTCTCCACTAACTCCCTGAGATTCTCTCTTCATGCCCTCCTTGTCCGTGCCTTGCTGCTGCTTCCACTCCTAGCACAAGCCATCCTGCCTCGGACACCTTTCAACTCACGCATGCCGCTGGGCCTCTGCCTCTTGGCCTCTGCCTCTGCTTCCCAATGTCCCCCTCATCTTCTTGAGGTTCACAGGCTGCACAGCTCCCCACGCACCTCTTCACTTCCTCGGGGGGAAACCAGAACTTCCTCTCCCTGGCCTATCCCTTCTTATCTTCTCCAAATCGCCCTCTGCTCTCACCCTCTGCACTCCTGGGCCCTCTCAGTCCTCTCGTGCACACCAATCCCCATTCCTGTAAGCTGTTGTCTCCCTGCTCTGTCCCCAAGCCTCTCTGCTTCTTTTGTCTGCACAGGAGGAGGTGTGTGTCTGAGGTTGGAGGGTAGAGGCCTTCCTTTTCGGCCTTCTGGCTCCTGCTCCTGCATCTGACATCCGATTAGTCTGGAAACAGCCTCGGCTCCCTTGACCGTGCAAACCTGAGGTCCGTCCCTAGCTTGCTAGGTAGCATCCCGCTGTGCTTCTGAGCTGGCAGGACTGCGCATGCGCGGCCCGCCGGGCAGCAAAGCCTCCGGGAGCTGTCCGGATGTTTTGGTTTTCCTTGCATTGCCCAGTGTGCTGAGGTGTGTTTGCATTTGCATTCCAAAAGGAACAGCCTTAGCGGGAGTGGGAGTGACGCCCCTTAGCGGTAGTCAGTAGGTGCGCAGAGGCCATCAGGCCGTGCTGTTGCCCCCCTGAATGTGCCTGAGTGCCAGCCGTGCTGGGAAGCCTGTGGGCGCTGGCCGCGTGATTTGGCGCTCTGTGACGTGGCCAGGTTCTAGGCGCCACCTGCTGATGTGTGCCATTGTTCCAAGTGGAGTTGCCATAGCGAAAGGGACGCGAGGTCCCTTACAGGTTGGCTCTCAGTGCTCACCAGTTCTCACAGGCCAGCAGGGAAGCACAGCACCTCCAGAGCCTCAATTCGCGCCCCTGGAAATCCCGCTGGCACCGCCGGTGCCAAGGTCCTGGGCAAGTACACTTTTCACCTCCCCTCCTGATCCATCACACATGCTGGCAGAAAACGAGTTGGACAGCGCCCACACCGCCTCTGCCCTAGCCAGTCCTCGAAGTGGCGGGTGTCTGGATCCGCCACCTGTCTCAGCATCAACGTCATCTCTCTAGATCACAGCAGAATGGACGTGCAAGGTCAGCAGGTATGGGGATATGGGCATCTCCTCCCTGCACAGGTGTCCGCACGGCTCTTGTCCGCCCTCTTTCCTGTCCTCTCTGGCCACATCTCTGCCTGCTCCTTCCTGCCACCGCGCAGCTGAGGATTATACAGGCTATAGGCAGGAGCTGGCAATGCGGGGGCCATTGGCTCACAGCCCTATTTTAAGGCTCCTGCAGGATGCTATGCTCAGACACCAGGGAAAGGGACATCTGATGCTTCCCTGCCTCGGCCAAGGCACCCTGGCACCCAGCAATGGTATGCGTAAGCGTCATCGTCACTGTCATGCCCATCGCCAACAGCAGTGGCTGCTTAGCATCCCCGGACTCATGTCTGGAGACCTCGGTGCAGCGGAGAGCACTAAAGGGCAGCCTTCGCCCAAGGATTGGTTTCCGGGAATTTGAAGCAAGCAAGAATACGTGCACACACTTTGAACTGCATCTGTCCAACCTCATGTCCGACACACTCATGCAGCCACACGTGAACAGGGAATGCCTCGCATGCAAGCCCACTATCCATCTCTGTCTTTCCCTCTCACTCGCCGCAGCCTCCACATGCTCACTCAAAACACACTGTGAAGGGAACTCCTGGATCCACACCCACATGCCTATTTACACGTATGCAGACTTCCGCTTAGGAAGCACAGCCATGTACAGTGTCAGGAACACACAAGCAATCATACAGGCAAGCACGGACACACACGCACATGCGACCACACCCAGGACACAGTGGCTTGGAAGGTGCTAAGGGTTTTCGGGGAATGGGTCCTAATTGCTCAAGTCACGGCTGATCTTCTGGTGGTGGGCGTGGCTAGGGAGCACAGCCATGCGTACTGGCCAGCCAACTGGCACTTGTGTCGCCCCCTGCTGTCATCACCAGTCTCCCATTCCCTGTACCATGCAGCTTGAGCGACCTGGGTAGCAAACAACTCTTGGGGGAAAGCAATCAAGGAGACATGTGAATGCAACAGGACCACGGGATTATGCCCAGGTAGTGCCCCAACCCGGGAAGGCATTCGGTACCCCTCTGATCTACACCCTGAAGCAAGGCACTGCGGGCGGAGAGCGGCGCGCGAGTGTGCCCCAGAGTGTGCCCCTTGGCTCTTCCTCCTTCTCGTGGGTGCACGAGTGGGAGGGTGCCTGTCCCAGGTCGAGCAACCTGGCCTTCCTAGCCAACACCCACCATCGGCGGCCGAGTTCCTGATGCTTGTAGCCTTCACCCATACCTCCTTCTCCACTAACTCCCTGAGATTCTCTCTTCATGCCCTCCTTGTCCGTGCCTTGCTGCTGCTTCCACTCCTAGCACAAGCCATCCTGCCTCCGGACACCTTTCAACTCACGCATGCCGCTGGGCCTCTGCCTCTTGGCCTCTGCCTCTGCTTCCCAATGTCCCCCTCATCTTCTTGAGGTTCACAGGCTGCACAGCTCCCCACGCACCTCTTCACTTCCTCGGGGAAACCAGAACTTCCTCTCCCTGGCCTATCCCTTCTTATCTTCTCCAAATCGCCCTCTGCTCTCACCCTCTGCACTCCTGGGCCCTCTCAGTCCTCTCGTGCACACCAATCCCCATTCCTGTAAGCTGTTGTCTCCCTGCTCTGTCCCCAAGCCTCTCTGCTTCTTTTGTCTGCACAGGAGGAGGTGTGTGTCTGAGGTTGGAGGGTAGAGGCCTTCCTTTTCGCCTTCTGGCTCCTGCTCCTGCATCTGACATCCGATTAGTCTGGAAACAGCCTCGGCTCCCTTGACCGTGCAAACCTGAGGTCCGTCCCTAGCTTGCTAGGTAGCATCCCGCTGTGCTTCTGAGCTGGCAGGACTGCGCATGCGCGGCCCGCCGGGCAGCAAAGCCTCCGGGAGCTGTCCCGGATGTTTTGGTTTTCCTTGCATTGCCCAGTGTGCTGAGGTGTGTTTGCATTTGCATTCCAAAAGGAACAGCCTTAGCGGGAGTGGGAGTGACGCCCCTTAGCGGTAGTCAGTAGGTGCGCAGAGGCCATCAGGCCGTGCTGTTGCCCCCCTGAATGTGCCTGAGTGCCAGCCGTGCTGGGAAGCCTGTGGGCGCTGGCCGCGTGATTTGGCGCTCTGTGACGTGGCCAGGTTCTAGGCGCCACCTGCTGATGTGTGCCATTGTTCCAAGTGGAGTTGCCATAGCGAAAGGGACGCGAGGTCCCTTACAGGTTGGCTCTCAGTGCTCACCAGTTCTCACAGGCCAGCAGGGAAGCACAGCACCTCCAGAGCCTCAATTCGCGCCCCTGGAAATCCCGCTGGCACCGCCGGTGCCAAGGTCCTGGGCAAGTACACTTTTCACCTCCCCTCCTGATCCATCACACATGCTGGCAGAAAACGAGTTGGACAGCGCCCCACACCGCCTCTGCCCTAGCCAGTCCTCGAAGTGGCGGGTGTCTGGATCCGCCACCTGTCTCAGCATCAACGTCATCTCTCTAGATCACAGCAGAATGGACGTGCAAGGTCAGCAGGTATGGGGATATGGGCATCTCCTCCCTGCACAGGTGTCCGCACGGCTCTTGTCCGCCCTCTTTCCTGTCCTCTCTGGCCACATCTCTGCCTGCTCCTTCCTGCCACCGCGCAGCTGAGGATTATACAGGCTATAGGCAGGAGCTGGCAATGCGGGGGCCATTGGCTCACAGCCCTATTTTTAAGGCTCCTGCAGGATGCTATGCTCAGACACCAGGGAAAGGGACATCTGATGCTTCCCTGCCTCGGCCAAGGCACCCTGGCACCCAGCAATGGTATGCGTAAGCGTCATCGTCACTGTCATGCCCATCGCCAACAGCAGTGGCTGCTTAGCATCCCCGGACTCATGTCTGGAGACCTCGGTGCAGCGGAGAGCACTAAAGGGCAGCCTTCGCCCAAGGATTGGTTTCCGGGAATTTGAAGCAAGCAAGAATACGTGCACACACTTTGAACTGCATCTGTCCAACCTCATGTCCGACACACTCATGCAGCCACACGGTGAACAGGGAATGCCTCGCATGCAAGCCCACTATCCATCTCTGTCTTTCCCTCTCACTCGCCGCAGCCTCCACATGCTCACTCAAAACACACTGTGAAGGGAACTCCTGGATCCACACCCACATGCCTATTTACACGTATGCAGACTTCCGCTTAGGAAGCACAGCCATGTACAGTGTCAGGAACACACAAGCAATCATACAGGCAAGCACGGACACACACGCACATGCGACCACACCCAGGACACAGTGGCTTGGAAGGTGCTAAGGGTTTTCGGGGAATGGGTCCTAATTGCTCAAGTCACGGCTGATCTTCTGGTGGTGGGCGTGGCTAGGGAGCACAGCCATGCGTACTGGCCAGCCCAACTGGCACTTGTGTCGCCCCCTGCTGTCATCACCAGTCTCCCATTCCCTGTACCATGCAGCTTGAGCGACCTGGGTAGCAAACAACTCTTGGGGGAAAGCAATCAAGGGAGACATGTGAATGCAACAGGACCACGGGATTATGCCCAGGTAGTGCCCCAACCCGGGAAGGCATTCGGTACCCCTCTGATCTACACCCTGAAGCAAGGCACTGCGGGCGGAGAGCGGCGCGCGAGTGTGCCCCAGAGTGTGCCCCTTGGCTCTTCCTCCTTCTCGTGGGTGCACGAGTGGGAGGGTGCCTGTCCCAGGTCGAGCAACCTGGCCTTCCTAGCCAACACCCACCATCGGCGGCCGAGTTCCTGATGCTTGTAGCCTTCACCCATACCTCCTTCTCCACTAACTCCCTGAGATTCTCTCTTCATGCCCTCCTTGTCCGTGCCTTGCTGCTGCTTCCACTCCTAGCACAAGCCATCCTGCCTCCGGACACCTTTCAACTCACGCATGCCGCTGGGCCTCTGCCTCTTGGCCTCTGCCTCTGCTTCCCAATGTCCCCCTCATCTTCTTGAGGTTCACCAGGCTGCACAGCTCCCCACGCACCTCTTCACTTCCTCGGGGAAACCAGAACTTCCTCTCCCTGGCCTATCCCTTCTTATCTTCTCCAAATCGCCCTCTGCTCTCACCCTCTGCACTCCTGGGCCCTCTCAGTCCTCTCGTGCACACCAATCCCCATTCCTGTAAGCTGTTGTCTCCCTGCTCTGTCCCCAAGCCTCTCTGCTTCTTTTGTCTGCACAGGAGGAGGTGTGTGTCTGAGGTTGGAGGGTAGAGGCCTTCCTTTTCGGCCTTCTGGCTCCTGCTCCTGCATCTGACATCCGATTAGTCTGGAAACAGCCTCGGCTCCCTTGACCGTGCAAACCTGAGGTCCGTCCCTAGCTTGCTAGGTAGCATCCCGCTGTGCTTCTGAGCTGGCAGGACTGCGCATGCGCGGCCCGCCGGGCAGCAAAGCCTCCGGGAGCTGTCCGGATGTTTTGGTTTTCCTTGCATTGCCCAGTGTGCTGAGGTGTGTTTGCATTTGCATTCCAAAAGGAACAGCCTTAGCGGGAGTGGGAGTGACGCCCCTTAGCGGTAGTCAGTAGGTGCGCAGAGGCCATCAGGCCGTGCTGTTGCCCCCCTGAATGTGCCTGAGTGCCAGCCGTGCTGGGAAGCCTGTGGGCGCTGGCCGCGTGATTTGGCGCTCTGTGACGTGGCCAGGTTCTAGGCGCCACCTGCTGATGTGTGCCATTGTTCCAAGTGGAGTTGCCATAGCGAAAGGGACGCGAGGTCCCTTACAGGTTGGCTCTCAGTGCTCACCAGTTCTCACAGGCCAGCAGGGAAGCACAGCACCTCCAGAGCCTCAATTCGCGCCCCTGGAAATCCCGCTGGCACCGCCGGTGCCAAGGTCCTGGGCAAGTACACTTTTCACCTCCCCTCCTGATCCATCACACATGCTGGCAGAAAACGAGTTGGACAGCGCCCACACCGCCTCTGCCCTAGCCAGTCCTCGAAGTGGCGGGTGTCTGGATCCGCCACCTGTCTCAGCATCAACGTCATCTCTCTAGATCACAGCAGAATGGACGTGCAAGGTCAGCAGGTATGGGGATATGGGCATCTCCTCCCTGCACAGGTGTCCGCACGGCTCTTGTCCGCCCTCTTTCCTGTCCTCTCTGGCCACATCTCTGCCTGCTCCTTCCTGCCACCGCGCAGCTGAGGATTATACAGGCTATAGGCAGGAGCTGGCAATGCGGGGGCCATTGGCTCACAGCCCTATTTTTAAGGCTCCTGCAGGATGCTATGCTCAGACACCAGGGAAAGGGACATCTGATGCTTCCCTGCCTCGGCCAAGGCACCCTGGCACCCAGCAATGGTATGCGTAAGCGTCATCGTCACTGTCATGCCCATCGCCAACAGCAGTGGCTGCTTAGCATCCCCGGACTCATGTCTGGAGACCTCGGTGCAGCGGAGAGCACTAAAGGGCAGCCTTCGCCCAAGGATTGGTTTCCGGGAATTTGAAGCAAGCAAGAATACGTGCACACACTTTGAACTGCATCTGTCCAACCTCATGTCCGACACACTCATGCAGCCACACGTGAACAGGGAATGCCTCGCATGCAAGCCCACTATCCATCTCTGTCTTTCCCTCTCACTCGCCGCAGCCTCCACATGCTCACTCAAAACACACTGTGAAGGGAACTCCTGGATCCACACCCACATGCCTATTTACACGTATGCAGACTTCCGCTTAGGAAGCACAGCCATGTACAGTGTCAGGAACACACAAGCAATCATACAGGCAAGCACGGACACACACGCACATGCGACCCACACCCAGGACACAGTGGCTTGGAAGGTGCTAAGGGTTTTCGGGGAATGGGTCCTAATTGCTCAAGTCACGGCTGATCTTCTGGTGGTGGGCGTGGCTAGGGAGCACAGCCATGCGTACTGGCCAGCCAACTGGCACTTGTGTCGCCCCCTGCTGTCATCACCAGTCTCCCATTCCCTGTACCATGCAGCTTGAGCGACCTGGGTAGCAAACAACTCTTGGGGGAAAGCAATCAAGGGAGACATGTGAATGCAACAGGACCACGGGATTATGCCCAGGTAGTGCCCCAACCCGGGAAGGCATTCGGTACCCCTCTGATCTACACCCTGAAGCAAGGCACTGCGGGCGGAGAGCGGCGCGCGAGTGTGCCCCAGAGTGTGCCCCTTGGCTCTTCCTCCTTCTCGTGGGTGCACGAGTGGGAGGGTGCCTGTCCCAGGTCGAGCAACCTGGCCTTCCTAGCCAACACCCACCATCGGCGGCCGAGTTCCTGATGCTTGTAGCCTTCACCCATACCTCCTTCTCCACTAACTCCCTGAGATTCTCTCTTCATGCCCTCCTTGTCCGTGCCTTGCTGCTGCTTCCACTCCTAGCACAAGCCATCCTGCCTCCGGACACCTTTCAACTCACGCATGCCGCTGGGCCTCTGCCTCTTGGCCTCTGCCTCTGCTTCCCAATGTCCCCCTCATCTTCTTGAGGTTCACAGGCTGCACAGCTCCCCACGCACCTCTTCACTTCCTCGGGGGAAACCAGAACTTCCTCTCCCTGGCCTATCCCTTCTTATCTTCTCCAAATCGCCCTCTGCTCTCACCCTCTGCACTCCTGGGCCCTCTCAGTCCTCTCGTGCACACCAATCCCCATTCCTGTAAGCTGTTGTCTCCCTGCTCTGTCCCCAAGCCTCTCTGCTTCTTTTGTCTGCACAGGAGGAGGTGTGTGTCTGAGGTTGGAGGGTAGAGGCCTTCCTTTTCGGCCTTCTGGCTCCTGCTCCTGCATCTGACATCCGATTAGTCTGGAAACAGCCTCGGCTCCCTTGACCGTGCAAACCTGAGGTCCGTCCCTAGCTTGCTAGGTAGCATCCCGCTGTGCTTCTGAGCTGGCAGGACTGCGCATGCGCGGCCCGCCGGGCAGCAAAGCCTCCGGGAGCTGTCCGGATGTTTTGGTTTTCCTTGCATTGCCCAGTGTGCTGAGGTGTGTTTGCATTTGCATTCCAAAAGGAACAGCCTTAGCGGGAGTGGGAGTGACGCCCCTTAGCGGTAGTCAGTAGGTGCGCAGAGGCCATCAGGCCGTGCTGTTGCCCCCCTGAATGTGCCTGAGTGCCAGCCGTGCTGGGAAGCCTGTGGGCGCTGGCCGCGTGATTTGGCGCTCTGTGACGTGGCCAGGTTCTAGGCGCCACCTGCTGATGTGTGCCATTGTTCCAAGTGGAGTTGCCATAGCGAAAGGGACGCGAGGTCCCTTACAGGTTGGCTCTCAGTGCTCACCAGTTCTCACAGGCCAGCAGGGAAGCACAGCACCTCCAGAGCCTCAATTCGCGCCCCTGGAAATCCCGCTGGCACCGCCGGTGCCAAGGTCCTGGGCAAGTACACTTTTCACCTCCCCTCCTGATCCATCACACATGCTGGCAGAAAACGAGTTGGACAGCGCCCACACCGCCTCTGCCCTAGCCAGTCCTCGAAGTGGCGGGTGTCTGGATCCGCCACCTGTCTCAGCATCAACGTCATCTCTCTAGATCACAGCAGAATGGACGTGCAAGGTCAGCAGGTATGGGGATATGGGCATCTCCTCCCTGCACAGGTGTCCGCACGGCTCTTGTCCGCCCTCTTTCCTGTCCTCTCTGGCCACATCTCTGCCTGCTCCTTCCTGCCACCGCGCAGCTGAGGATTATACAGGCTATAGGCAGGAGCTGGCAATGCGGGGGCCATTGGCTCACAGCCCTATTTTTAAGGCTCCTGCAGGATGCTATGCTCAGACACCAGGGAAAGGGACATCTGATGCTTCCCTGCCTCGGCCAAGGCACCCTGGCACCCAGCAATGGTATGCGTAAGCGTCATCGTCACTGTCATGCCCATCGCCAACAGCAGTGGCTGCTTAGCATCCCCGGACTCATGTCTGGAGACCTCGGTGCAGCGGAGAGCACTAAAGGGCAGCCTTCGCCCAAGGATTGGTTTCCGGGAATTTGAAGCAAGCAAGAATACGTGCACACACTTTGAACTGCATCTGTCCAACCTCATGTCCGACACACTCATGCAGCCACACGTGAACAGGGAATGCCTCGCATGCAAGCCCACTATCCATCTCTGTCTTTCCCTCTCACTCGCCGCAGCCTCCACATGCTCACTCAAAACACACTGTGAAGGGAACTCCTGGATCCACACCCACATGCCTATTTACACGTATGCAGACTTCCGCTTAGGAAGCACAGCCATGTACAGTGTCAGGAACACACAAGCAATCATACAGGCAAGCACGGACGCACACGCACATGCGACCACACCCAGGACACAGTGGCTTGGAAGGTGCTAAGGGTTTTCGGGGAATGGGTCCTAATTGCTCAAGTCACGGCTGATCTTCTGGTGGTGGCGTGGCTAGGGAGCACAGCCATGCGTACTGGCCAGCCAACTGGCACTTGTGTCGCCCCCTGCTGTCATCACCAGTCTCCCATTCCCTGTACCATGCAGCTTGAGCGACCTGGGTAGCAAACAACTCTTGGGGGAAAGCAATCAAGGGAGACATGTGAATGCAACAGGACCACGGGATTATGCCCAGGTAGTGCCCCAACCCGGGAAGGCATTCGGTACCCCTCTGATCTACACCCTGAAGCAAGGCACTGCGGGCGGAGAGCGGCGCGCGAGTGTGCCCCAGAGTGTGCCCCTTGGCTCTTCCTCCTTCTCGTGGGTGCACGAGTGGGAGGGTGCCTGTCCCAGGTCGAGCAACCTGGCCTTCCTAGCCAACACCCACCATCGGCGGCCGAGTTCCTGATGCTTGTAGCCTTCCCCCATACCTCCTTCTCCACTAACTCCCTGAGATTCTCTCTTCATGCCCTCCTTGTCCGTGCCTTGCTGCTGCTTCCACTCCTAGCACAAGCCATCCTGCCTCCGGACACCTTTCAACTCACGCATGCCGCTGGGCCTCTGCCTCTTGGCCTCTGCCTCTGCTTCCCAATGTCCCCCTCATCTTCTTGAGGTTCACAGGCTGCACAGCTCCCCACGCACCTCTTCACTTCCTCGGGGGAAACCAGAACTTCCTCTCCCTGGCCTATCCCTTCTTATCTTCTCCAAATCGCCCTCTGCTCTCACCCTCTGCACTCCTGGGCCCCTCTCAGTCCTCTCGTGCACACCAATCCCCATTCCTGTAAGCTGTTGTCTCCCTGCTCTGTCCCCAAGCCTCTCTGCTTCTTTTGTCTGCACAGGAGGAGGTGTGTGTCTGAGGTTGGAGGGTAGAGGCCTTCCTTTTCGGCCTTCTGGCTCCTGCTCCTGCATCTGACATCCGATTAGTCTGGAAACAGCCTCGGCTCCCTTGACCGTGCAAACCTGAGGTCCGTCCCTAGCTTGCTAGGTAGCATCCCGCTGTGCTTCTGAGCTGGCAGGACTGCGCATGCGCGGCCCCGCCGGGCAGCAAAGCCTCCGGGAGCTGTCCGGATGTTTTGGTTTTCCTTGCATTGCCCAGTGTGCTGAGGTGTGTTTGCATTTGCATTCCAAAAGGAACAGCCTTAGCGGGAGTGGGAGTGACGCCCCTTAGCGGTAGTCAGTAGGTGCGCAGAGGCCATCAGGCCGTGCTGTTGCCCCCCTGAATGTGCCTGAGTGCCAGCCGTGCTGGGAAGCCTGTGGGCGCTGGCCGCGTGATTTGGCGCTCTGTGACGTGGCCAGGTTCTAGGCGCCACCTGCTGATGTGTGCCATTGTTCCAAGTGGAGTTGCCATAGCGAAAGGGACGCGAGGTCCCTTACAGGTTGGCTCTCAGTGCTCACCAGTTCTCACAGGCCAGCAGGGAAGCACAGCACCTCCAGAGCCTCAATTCGCGCCCCTGGAAATCCCGCTGGCACCGCCGGTGCCAAGGTCCTGGGCAAGTACACTTTTCACCTCCCCTCCTGATCCATCACACATGCTGGCAGAAAACGAGTTGGACAGCGCCCACACCGCCTCTGCCCTAGCCAGTCCTCGAAGTGGCGGGTGTCTGGATCCGCCACCTGTCTCAGCATCAACGTCATCTCTCTAGATCACAGCAGAATGGACGTGCAAGGTCAGCAGGTATGGGGATATGGGCATCTCCTCCCTGCACAGGTGTCCGCACGGCTCTTGTCCGCCCTCTTTCCTGTCCTCTCTGGCCACATCTCTGCCTGCTCCTTCCTGCCACCGCGCAGCTGAGGATTATACAGGCTATAGGCAGGAGCTGGCAATGCGGGGGGCCATTGGCTCACAGCCCTATTTTAAGGCTCCTGCAGGATGCTATGCTCAGACACCAGGGAAAGGGACATCTGATGCTTCCCTGCCTCGGCCAAGGCACCCTGGCACCCAGCAATGGTATGCGTAAGCGTCATCGTCACTGTCATGCCCATCGCCAACAGCAGTGGCTGCTTAGCATCCCCGGACTCATGTCTGGAGACCTCGGTGCAGCGGAGAGCACTAAAGGGCAGCCTTCGCCCCAAGGATTGGTTTCCGGGAATTTGAAGCAAGCAAGAATACGTGCACACACTTTGAACTGCATCTGTCCAACCTCATGTCCGACACACTCATGCAGCCACACGTGAACAGGAATGCCTCGCATGCAAGCCCACTATCCATCTCTGTCTTTCCCCTCTCACTCGCCGCAGGCCTCCACATGCTCACTCAAAACACACTGTGAAGGGAACTCCTGGATCCACACCCACATGCCTATTTACACGTATGCAGACTTCCGCTTAGGAAGCACAGCCATGTACAGTGTCAGGAACACACAAGCAATCATACAGGCAAGCACGGACACACACGCACATGCGACCACACCCAGGACACAGTGGCTTGGAAGGTGCTAAGGGTTTTCGGGGAATGGGTCCTAATTGCTCAAGTCACGGCTGATCTTCTGGTGGTGGGCGTGGCTAGGGAGCACAGCCATGCGTACTGGCCAGCCAACTGGCACTTGTGTCGCCCCCTGCTGTCATCACCAGTCTCCCATTCCCTGTACCATGCAGCTTGAGCGACCTGGGTAGCAAACAACTCTTGGGGGAAAGCAATCAAGGGAGACATGTGAATGCAACAGGACCACGGGATTATGCCCAGGTAGTGCCCCAACCCGGGAAGGCATTCGGTACCCCTCTGATCTACACCCTGAAGCAAGGCACTGCGGGCGGAGAGCGGCGCGCGAGTGTGCCCCAGAGTGTGCCCCTTGGCTCTTCCTCCTTCTCGTGGGTGCACGAGTGGGAGGGTGCCTGTCCCAGGTCGAGCAACCTGGCCTTCCTAGCCAACACCCACCATCGGCGGCCGAGTTCCTGATGCTTGTAGCCTTCCCCCATACCTCCTTCTCCACTAACTCCCTGAGATTCTCTCTTCATGCCCTCCTTGTCCGTGCCTTGCTGCTGCTTCCACTCCTAGCACAAGCCATCCTGCCTCCGGACACCTTTCAACTCACGCATGCCGCTGGGCCTCTGCCTCTTGGCCTCTGCCTCTGCTTCCCAATGTCCCCCTCATCTTCTTGAGGTTCACAGGCTGCACAGCTCCCCACGCACCTCTTCACTTCCTCGGGGGAAACCAGAACTTCCTCTCCCTGGCCTATCCCTTCTTATCTTCTCCAAATCGCCCTCTGCTCTCACCCTCTGCACTCCTGGGCCCTCTCAGTCCTCTCGTGCACACCAATCCCCATTCCTGTAAGCTGTTGTCTCCCTGCTCTGTCCCCAAGCCTCTCTGCTTCTTTTGTCTGCACAGGAGGAGGTGTGTGTCTGAGGTTGGAGGGTAGAGGCCTTCCTTTTCGGCCTTCTGGCTCCTGCTCCTGCATCTGACATCCGATTAGTCTGGAAACAGCCTCGGCTCCCTTGACCGTGCAAACCTGAGGTCCGTCCCTAGCTTGCTAGGTAGCATCCCGCTGTGCTTCTGAGCTGGCAGGACTGCGCATGCGCGGCCCGCCGGGCAGCAAAGCCTCCGGGAGCTGTCCGGATGTTTTGGTTTTCCTTGCATTGCCCAGTGTGCTGAGGTGTGTTTGCATTTGCATTCCAAAAGGAACAGCCTTAGCGGGAGTGGGAGTGACGCCCCTTAGCGGTAGTCAGTAGGTGCGCAGAGGCCATCAGGCCGTGCTGTTGCCCCCCTGAATGTGCCTGAGTGCCAGCCGTGCTGGGAAGCCTGTGGGCGCTGGCCGCGTGATTTGGCGCTCTGTGACGTGGCCAGGTTCTAGGCGCCACCTGCTGATGTGTGCCATTGTTCCAAGTGGAGTTGCCATAGCGAAAGGGACGCGAGGTCCCTTACAGGTTGGCTCTCAGTGCTCACCAGTTCTCACAGGCCAGCAGGGAAGCACAGCACCTCCAGAGCCTCAATTCGCGCCCCTGGAAATCCCGCTGGCACCGCCGGTGCCAAGGTCCTGGGCAAGTACACTTTTCACCTCCCCTCCTGATCCATCACACATGCTGGCAGAAAACGAGTTGGACAGCGCCCACACCGCCTCTGCCCTAGCCAGTCCTCGAAGTGGCGGGTGTCTGGATCCGCCACCTGTCTCAGCATCAACGTCATCTCTCTAGATCACAGCAGAATGGACGTGCAAGGTCAGCAGGTATGGGGATATGGGCATCTCCTCCCTGCACAGGTGTCCGCACGGCTCTTGTCCGCCCTCTTTCCTGTCCTCTCTGGCCACATCTCTGCCTGCTCCTTCCTGCCACCCGCGCAGCTGAGGATTATACAGGCTATAGGCAGGAGCTGGCAATGCGGGGGCCATTGGCTCACAGCCCTATTTTTAAGGCTCCTGCAGGATGCTATGCTCAGACACCAGGGAAAGGGACATCTGATGCTTCCCTGCCTCGGCCAAGGCACCCTGGCACCCAGCAATGGTATGCGTAAGCGTCATCGTCACTGTCATGCCCATCGCCAACAGCAGTGGCTGCTTAGCATCCCCGGACTCATGTCTGGAGACCTCGGTGCAGCGGAGAGCACTAAAGGGCAGCCTTCGCCCAAGGATTGGTTTCCGGGAATTTGAAGCAAGCAAGAATACGTGCACACACTTTGAACTGCATCTGTCCAACCTCATGTCCGACACACTCATGCAGCCACACGTGAACAGGGAATGCCTCGCATGCAAGCCCACTATCCATCTCTGTCTTTCCCTCTCACTCGCCGCAGCCTCCACATGCTCACTCAAAACACACTGTGAAGGAACTCCTGGATCCACACCCACATGCCTATTTACACGTATGCAGACTTCCGCTTAGGAAGCACAGCCATGTACAGTGTCAGGAACACACAAGCAATCATACAGGCAAGCACGGACACACACG
>NW_025959618.1:0-32005 GCF_023159225.1 Perognathus longimembris pacificus
ACAACAGAGGAGTGGATCAAGAAAATATGACATATATGTTCAGTAGAATTTTACTCATCTATTAGAAAGAATAATGTGTCATTTATAGGGAAATGGATGGAACTAGAAAAAATTATGTTAAGTGAAGTAAGCCAGGCTTAGAGATAAATGGTGCATGTTTTCTTTCATGGGTGAATGTTAGGTCTAAAATACAAACATGTTGGGTTGGAGGTGTGGCTCAGTTGGTAGATACTAGTCAATGAGTGAAAGTATAATGTATTGAGTTTGAGTCCTAGTCTTGGACCCCTCCCCCCAAAAAGGATGGTATCCTTGAGGGAGGGGGGGTCCCAAGATGCAACTCCTCTGAATAACCGAAAAATTCTCAAAACGAATGTCAGGAAATGGAAATACATTTTGTGGGTGGTTAAGGGAGGGGCACAGGTAATTGGGGGAGAAAGGGTAAGCAAATGCAATTTGTATATCCAGTGTATGTTATGTAAAAAAGGAATTGCATAGTTTGAGTATAGGGATAGGAGGAGGAAAATGGGGAGAACAAAGAAAGGGGTGGCCAAGAAGCACTGTACTTACAACCTCAATTATGAAATCGTAACTTATTTGACAACTACTTTATAACAAAATTTGGGAAAAAAAGAAGACTGGTGTGAGCACTGAACATACAGAACATTTTTGCTTGTCATTGTCCTCTCAACATAAGAGCCAGGTGTTGGTGTCCTATGGCTATACCATAATATTAGCTACTCAGAAGGCTGAAATCTGAAGACGATGGTTCAAAGGCAGCTCTGCTGGGAAATTCCACTGGAGTTTTATCTCCAATTAGCCACCAAAAAGCTGGAAGAGTACCTGTGGCTGAAGTGGTACAGTGCCAGCCAACAAAAACAAAAACCAATGTAAGAACTGTTGACATACAATTTACAGTGTATCAACAATTGTATATAATGCAGAGATGGTTGAAAGTCTACAGGAAGACTTCAAGTGTGTGGGACATGCCCGGAACTAGCTGGCCCCACCTGTTTTCCAGCCCTGGAGCCACGTGTGGCTAAAATGGCACCTGGCAGTGAACCCAGAGGCGGTTCTGTGGGCTGTGAAAAATCAGGCCGCCTCTAGGGTTGGTCTCCGGCCCTTCGTCCCCTTGACTGACAGCTCATGCCTCCCCTTACAGTCCCTAGATAGGTGCACAACCCTCCCCTTCCTGCCGATCTTAGACCTGATTGGCTCCTGTGCCTTATATTAGTTGCAGTACTTCCTCAATAAACGAGATCTTGCCCCGACTTGACTCCCAGGCCGTCTGATTGTCCTCCAGTGAAGAAGGGCTGGTGCGGGCGGTCTGTCAACCCTTTTCTTTCTTGGCTTGTCTGGTCAGAGAGTGCTTCCCCATCTCTCTTGCAGGTCAGGGGAGCTTGGGGGGCTAAAAACTCCGACAACTGCCGCCCAAAGGCGTCCACCAAAAGTGAAATTATCAGTGAGTCAAGCCAAGTGAGTTTCAAGGTAAGGTATCCCCGAAAAGATGGGGCAATCTCACACTCAGCATGATCATCCAGCGCTTAAGGCGCTGAGATTCATGCTCAAAAGCTGAGGTTTATCTCAGACCCCTAGGCCAACAAAGCTCGGTTGGTGGCCGCCAATGGGTAGGTGGTGGGGACGGGCTCAGCCACTGCCGGGCTCCCACGAGCGCGGCAGGGCGAGGGGGGTGGTCTCCCATGGGGACCCGCGGGCCCCCAGGAGGAGCGGACCCTCTCTGCTTGGGCCCACCCCCATGGCCAGCCCATCCTCTCCCCCCGCCCCCCAATCCCGCCGGCACGGTGTGACGCATGGCGTCCGCATGCGCGCGTGGCCTCCTCCCTCCTTCAACTGGGCTACTTGGGACCGCGTAGAACAAGTGGTGAGGAAGAGGGAACTTGGGAGATGACCCCCCCCTCTCGGAGTCTGCCCAACCCTCTCTGCCCTTAAGGCTTGCTTTTCCCCAGGCCCCCCAAGGGGGAGCGATTCGGCCTGGGAAGTATCTGCTGTGGAACGTCTTGGATGGGGGGGAGACAGCCCTCCCGCTGCCCAGGAGGAGAAAGGCTTAAGGCCTCACTGCGATGATGGGCCCATAGACCCTTTTGAGCCTTGGTCTAAGCCCCTAGATTCCAAGCCAAGCACCCCTGCCCCAGAACACGTGGCAGATGGGCAATGTGGGGAGCAACCAACAACAATTTGGCCTGTCAGGTAACATTAGCAACTATTGGGGAGATCCTCCTTTTGAGGCCTCGAGGCAGAAGGTTCCTGTCCCCCATATGAGGCCTCACCCCCAATCCTAGAGGCCACTGTTCCTACCGTCCCTGCCATTTGATGGCTCCTGGGTCCTCCGGTGTGGGTGGAACAGTGTGGCCACTCCCCCTAGAGAAACTACAAAAATTAAAAGAAATAATATCAGAACAATTGACCCTAGGACATATCAGACCCTCGTTGAGTCATTGGAACAGTCCTGTATTTGTTATACAAAAGGCTACAGGTAAACGGAGAATGTTACAGGACCTAAGAAAAATTAATGAGCAGATGATTTCCACAGGCACCCCTTTGCGAGGACTGCCGTGGATCCCCTCCATTCCTTGGGACCTGATTCTTATTGTAATAGACATCAAGGATTGTTTCTTTTCCATTCCTCTTGACCAGCAGGACTGTGAGAAGTTTGCCTTCGCCATCCCCTGGGTTAACTACCAGGGGCCAGACCAAAGATATGAGAGGGCGGTACTACCTCAGGGCATGGCTAACAGTCCAGCCTTCTGTCAGCATTATGTGTCACAAGTCGTGTAACCCCTTCAGAGCCAATCAGGTATTATTTTATATGTCTATATGGATGACATCATTATTGGGGGCGGCGGACGCCCAAGTGTTGGGCGCTGCCTATAGGAGGCTACAGACACTCCCACAAAGGGAAGGATTGCACATATCCAATGACAAGGTTCAGACCTTACCTCCCTTTAAGATTCTGGGGGCTGAACTCAGGCTAGACTCTGTTTGCCCCATTAAGTCTCAATTATCCTTCCAGTCGTCCTATACTTTGGTGGAGTTACAAAGGCTGTTAGGTGAGATTAACTGATTACAGCCTTGGCTTCACCTGCCTACAGAAGATCTGCTTCCGCTTTTTTACTTTTTAAGGGATAAAGCCCCCACTGATATTATTACAATAACTCCATCACATCAAGTAATATTTCAAAAAATTCAGACGGGGGCTGGGGATATAGCCTAGTGGCAAGAGTGCCTGCCTCGGATACACGAGGCCCTAGGTTCGATTCCCCAGCACCACATATACAGAAAATGGCCAGAAGCGGCGCTGTGGCTCAAGTGGCAGAGTGCTAGCCTTGAGCGGGAAGAAGCCAGGGACAGTGCTCAGGCCCTGAGTCCAAGGCCCAGGACTAGCCCAAAAAAAAAAAAAAAAAAAAAAAAAAAAAAAAATTCAGACGGCCTTGAATACAGCACAATTGGCTCACTATAGGCCCCAACGCCCCCTTTGTCTTTAGATCCTTCCTGGCTCAGAGCTTTCCTCAGCTGCCATTACCCAGTTGGGTGAGCCTCTCCAATGGGTGCATGCATCGGTGGGAGGGGTTCCCAGGGTTTACTCCCAGCTAGACCAGCTAGCTGACCTGGTAATTAAGGGCAGGGATATTTCCCTGAGACATTATGGGCAGGATCCTGATGTGCTAGTAATTCCCTACCAGCTGTGAGATTTTGAGTGGGTCAAAAGAAACCATAATCGGGTGTCCAATGCCTTGGAGGGTTTCATGGGGAAGCTGGACTGTCATTATGGAACTTCAAGGTGGGTAACCTCATTTTCGAGGTTACAATGGACTCCCGGACCCTGTACTTTTCTCTACTAAACCCCTTATTAAGGCTGTACATGTTTTTACTGACGGGGAAAAAGTGGGATCTGCCATGGTGATATACTCCGCCTCTTCCCCTGCCAATAGAGAAGAAGGCACCTGCTACTTTGAGCCAGTTACAGGGTCTACACAGTTTAAGGAGCTATATGCACTTGCCCTGGCACTAACCCATGTTCAAAAAGCGATGAACCTGTTTTCTGATAGTTTGTATGTAGTCAATTTGTTACTAACTCTAGTGTCATCATATATTAAACTAGATAAAACTCCAATTATTCCCTTAATGATCCAAGTCTGGTCTTTACTAAAGGAACCGGCTGACCCCATCTTTTCACAGCATGTCAGAGGACACCAGGAGTTGCCTGAAATTTTTACACGAGGAAAGCATATGGCTGATCAACTGTCTACTAATGAAACCATTATAGCCACTGATCAAAACCTCCAAATGGCTCAAGGACTTCACGAGCTTACACATTTAAATTGGAGAGGGTTACCTCAAAGATTCCCTTTGGTTCCTATAAAGGACTTAAAAAATCTCCTGGGGTTAACCCCAGAGGCCTTAAATCTGGCAAACTGATGTAACCCACTATGCTCCCTTTGGATATTCATGTCCATAGACACCTACTCACATGCTTGTTGGGCAACTGCTCATTCAGGTGAAAGGGCCAGACACACTGAATGCCATTTCCTACAATGTTTTGCCATCCTGGGGCTACCCTTACAGGTTAAGACAGACAATGGGCCTTGCTTTATAAGCAAATCATTATAAACATTTTTTCAAATATGGAATATTAAACACACCACTGGAATACCATACAATCCAAGGGGTCAAGCCATAATCTAGAGGCATAATAAGACCCCAAAGGACCAATTAATAAAACAACAAAGGGGAAGCAACCCCCATGACCAGTTAAGGACAGCCATGCTTACATTAAATATTTTAAATTTTTCCAAAGACCAACCTCTGACGGCTTTTCAGAAGCATTGGTCAAATCAGACACCTTATTTAAAGGTGGAAGTCCGATGGAAGGACCCTCTCACTGGATTATGGCAAGGTCCTGACCTGCTTATTAGCATGGGAAGGGGCTTTGGATGTGTTTTCCCAATTGTTCACCAGAATAACTACTCAAGAGCACCCCCTGTTGAGGTATGATTCCTTGTTTGTTTCTCTCTAGGAATGAAAGGACCGTGGTGGATTTTTTTCTGATCCTTCCTGGAAATATGGGAAAATTGCTTGTGTGTATCAGCAATGTGGGCAACAATGGAGGCAGCCAGACTTGCTCAACAAAACCAGTCCTACCTTAGCAGACGGTTGTTGGCTGTGCCTAAAAGAGGGATCGTTCTGCCTTCCTCCCTTCTTTCCAGTTGCCCAGCCCTACCACCTCATTCAGGGGTATCCACCCCTACCCTTTCCACTTAAGGAGCCAGAGCTGTTCAGTTAATACAACAACAATATGCTGCCTTACAAGAGGCTGACTGGGAACCCTATAAGGCTGGCCACAGCCCCTGACAGGACAGGTGTGAGGTGAAAATGACAGGGCTTCCTCTCCAGTGTCAATCCCTCCCCCCAAGTACTGGGCTGGCAGGCTCTGCAGGTAGGACTGCCTGAAGAGCTAGAGTGGTAGTCAATGACAGGTAAGATCCTCAGAGGGGGACAATCTAAGACAGGCACACTCTCGAGTAAGGCAGCCACCTGCTAATTAAACAAAAAGGGGAGATGTGGGACACGCCTGGAACTAGCTGGCCCCACCTGTTTTCCAGCCCTGGAGCCACGTGTGGCTAAGATGCTGCCTGGCAGTGAACCTGGAGGTGGTTCTGTGGGGTGTGAAAAATCAGGCCGCCTCTAGGGTTGGTCTCCGGCCCTTCCTCCCCTTGACTGACAGCTCATGCCTCCCCTTACAGTCCCTAGATAGGTGCACAACCCTCCCCTTCCTGCCGATCTTAGACCTGATTGGCTCCTGTGCCTTATATTAGTTGCACGTACTTCCTCAATAAACGAGATCTTGCCCCGACTTGACTCCCAGACGCGTCTGATTGTCCTCTAGTGAGGGAGGGCTGGGTGCGGGCGGTCTGTCGACTCTTTCCTTTCTTGGCTCGTCTGGTCGGGATGTGCCTTCCCCATCTCTCCTGCAGGTCGGGGGAGCGTGGGGGGCTAAAAAGCCCGACAAAGTGAGCACTGTATCATTTATAGAAGGGACAGAGTAAATTGACCGCCCCCCCCCCCACTAACAAGAGCCAACTATTCATTCTCTGCTGTAAATGACATTAAGAGTCTGTGATCTGATCCTTCCATTAGGATTCACTTTGCTCCCTTTCCAACTGCTGACTGCTTCTTCCACAGGCTCTGAAAATTAGATTGCAGGACCCTCTGCAGTGGCCTGGGCCTGTTGCCCAAGCCTTTCCTCCTCTGTAGATGAAGACCCTCTTGTGCCATCTGCTGGAGAGACTGGAATTACCTTCCTCTGTGTGGAAGGCCTTGAATGGTGGTCCTGAGAATGGAGGATGCGCTCTCTTGAGCCTAAGGGGCTGCATCAGTGCTGTGGGAGGAGATTCAGGAGACAGCAGTTTGTCCTTTGTGGGGAAGGGGCTGTGAGTGGTGGCCTTCACTGTAAGGTGATCTGGGCATTGCGATTGGGAGCCATAGACACTACCTATTGGCTGGGAGTTCTCTGGGATGCTCTCATTTGTGGAGACATTCAGACTGGAGAGAGTTGGTGGGTGAAGGGGGACCCCCATTCTGACTATAGCTGCCATTTCAGATGAGGCCTGTTTCCACCCCTGCCCCTATTAAACCTTTGTAGAGAAGAGGCCTTCATTTCCTCTGCTCAAGCAAGGGAACTTGTCTTCTGGGCCTAAGAGCAGATGTGCCACATATGGGCCTGGACCTGTCTCTCCTGCCGAGCTTGCTTCTGTGCCTCTCCCCATTGCCATGGCACTATTTCCTCAGGCTTACAAAACCAGCTACCACCCTTTTGACCTGTCCTCCAGGTTCAGGTTTTGCTGTTATGCCTGGATGGTCCTTGTCTTTGTGTGTTTATGGCTTCCTAAAAAGGCCTTTGTTACTGTGCACTGGTAGCTCGAACCTGTAATTTTAACTACTCAGTAGGCTGAGATCTGAGGACTGAGGTTTGAAACCAGCCCAGGCAGACAAGTCTGACTCAAATTAATTTACAAAAAGCCAGAATGACTGAAGGGTCAGCTTATGAACACACATAACTATCATGCGTGTCTATGTGTCTAATGCTGTTTCAAAATACAAGAACAAAGCAATATAATTGAATGGAGAGACTTCTTAAATCTGAGAAAAACCAGATGAAAATCAATAATCACTTTTCTGCTGCTTACTATGTTGAAAGTTAAGAGATAATGATATAACATACAGAATTTACCTAGGTTTAGTAACCTTCCATGCATGAAACAAAGAAAATGGGGATTATCCATTATGACTATGATGAGCCATTCTAAACAGATATGCAGCTTCTAATGGATACCTAGAAGTAAAACGTGACAAAACTAAGAACCACAAGTTGTAATTGTGTGTGTGTGTGTGTGTGTGTGTGTGTGTGTGTGTGTGTGTTGGAAGTGCTGGGAATCGAACCTGGCACTTGTGCATTTTAGGCAAGCTCTACCATTGCCCTCCACCCTCCAGCTCTTAGAATGGGAGATTGTAATTCATGGGATAAGCAGATAGAATGTATGGGATACTGTTTAAAGCAGCAAGTAGAAAATTCATAGTCTTGAGGTTAATAAATTAGAAGAGAATAGGGTTGGAAATGAAATACCTCAACAGTTTCAAGAAGTTAGAAAAAACAAGTTATATATACTAGGAAGAGCCAAGGCCAAGTGCAACTAGGGAACCAAAAAAAAAAAAATCAAATGCACTTACGTAGGATTATACGAAGGGGAGATTGACTGGATGCCAGGTAGAGTCTACCAAGCTTGCCCCAATACCTACTATGTACCAAATACCAAAGCATTCCTATTCTCACCATGCCTATGGTTATCTTTGTGACAACAAAAATTTTTTTTTCTTCCTATTGGTCATGGGGCTTGAACTCAGGGAACTGGCACTGTCCCTGAGCTTTTTTTGCTCAAGATTGGTATTCGACCACTTGAGCCCCTGCTCTACTTCCAGAGTTTTGGTGCAGAAAGGTAAGTCTCATGAACTTCCCTGGCCAGGATGGGTTTAAACTGTGACCTTTAGCTCTTACTCTCCCTGTGTAGCTAGGATTATGTGTGAGCCACAGGTGCCCAGCTTAAACTCTTAATTTTTCCAAATAGATGGATAAAAATGTCTCACATTTTGTTTGCATCCTGACACCTTGTGATGCTAAACTTTCTATTGGTTGTGAGGCTTGAACTCAGCCTGGGCACTGTCCTGAGCATTTTCACTTAAGATTAGTACTACCACTTTAAGCCACAGCGCAACTTCTGGTTTTCTGGTGGCTAACTGGTAATAAGAGTCTCATAGACTTTCCTGCTCAGGCTGGCTCTGAATGGTGATCTCACATCTCAGCCTCCTGAGGAGCTGGCATTACACGTGTGAGCCACTGGCGCCTGGCAGGAAATTTCTAGTATTTATCAGCCATCTTTCACTTTCACCATTTGTTTTTATTATGTTCATTTTATTTTGCTGAACACTTTTTTGTAGAATATTTTTTATGTATTCTAATAACTTTGGTGATAATAGAGCCTGAACTCAGAACGTTATCTACCACTTGAACCTGCCCTCAAGCCTTTGGGCATTTTAAAGAATGCTTTCCCTTATTCGGCATGAAAATTCATGCCTGTTATCCCAGCACTCAGGAATCTAAAGCAGGACTGCAGATTTGAAGGCAACCTTGACTACAAAGGACCTTTACATTTCTAGCTATATAAACATGTCCTAATTCCTATTGTTTAGCCTGGCTGATCTATTTGGTATGCTACCATAGTAGGATACCCAGTGATTTGGCATTTCCGACCCAAATACTAACAGACTATGTTAGCACCTTTCTTTTACAATGATTCATATGGATTAGGAATGAGTCTTGATTATCTATAGCATACTTATATTTATGCTGCAGTCTATCTTGAACTCTGCTCTAATGTGGTTATCCTTTAACCAATACATTGTCTTGTTGCAATTTCTATATCCCTTTCTCACTTATGTGTACTTTCCAGTCACACTTTCTTTTGGATGCTGATGGAATTGTAATGATTCTGAGGCCTGGGTCTTTGTGGGTTCGTGGCATGGCTTCAGCTATTTTCTTAAGGGTATAGGAATACATTTATAAACTAGTTACTAGGGGCAAGGGATGGGGAGATGTCACTGGGTACTGACAGAGAAGTAAGTTCGGGTGTGTGACTTCAAGTATAGGTCATGATATAGTACAAGAAAAGGATAGTGCACTCTCTGTTTCAAAAAGATGGGAGCCAGTGGCTCATGTGTATAATCTTAGCTACCTAGAAGGCTGAGATTTGAGGATCACAGTTTGAAGCTAGTTGGGCGGGAAAGTCCATGAGATTCTTATCTCCAATTAACCACCAAAAGATGAAAGGGGAGCTGTGGCTCAAGTGGTAGAGCACCTGAGTTCAGTCCCTAGACTGGCAAAAAAAAACCCAACAAAACAAAATAAAACAAACCCAAAAACAAAACAAACCAAGAAAGCTAGAAGAAATCATTCTGAATTTTTTCTATAAACAAATATTTGAAGAGGTATGTTTAACCCAGATTTAAACATCACACAATAAAATAAGAAAAGAAAAAATTACAGTGTATAATGTATTGTGCATTACATAGTACTCCATAAATACATACAATTATACATGTAGACATCTCACATGGCACTCCATAAATATTTACAATTTTATGGGTCAGCTAAATAAATTAAAAACATTATTTATCAGTGTGGTAGACAGTATTGATTTTGAATATTCTAGCCACCTGACTGGACAATTTCCACCATTCCAAGAGCTAGTCAACTGGTTCTTTCAGGTCTGGGCATTTTCTCTTTTCCATTTCTAGTGTTAGTACTTAATTTCACTGTGGGCTTAAAGAAATGTTTTTTCAGGGTCTCACACTTGTTAGAGGCAGAAAGCCATGCTTCCAGCGCTATTTGATACTTCTTTTAATCTGTTGGCACTGGTAGCTTTTTCTAATCTGGTTTTGGTATCATTGGAAAATGTAACTCCAGAAATATGTGCAATTGCTACTTCTTGCTGCACCACAGCAGAGCTTGTGCAGGTCTGTCCTCTTGAGGCTGCCATCTGTAACAGCACAAAACACTCATACTTCTGAGAAAAAAGGACAAAAGCATAACTGCAGGTTGCCTTTTCTAATATTTCAGAGTTTATGACCTGATTTTAGGAATTATATTTGCAATGTTCACCAGATCAATCTACTAACCTTTTATGCCCTAAGAAGTTAGTCAATGTTCATGTTTTCATAGATTTGGGGAAGAATAACAGAATGTTGAAAATAGGAATATTGTTAGTATTTCACCTAGGGACACACTAGAAATACAAACATCAATGCAGGTGAACAAGGTGATGTTCAGAGTTAACTCCGTTTTGAAAATAAATCACAACCTGAACACTGTACGCTTTCTCCTGAAGAACCATAGTTAATATATTGCTTAATTTTACCCTTGTATAATCTTTTCATATACACACATCTCAGATGCAACTTCATGAGGAACTGTACAAATAAAACCCACAAATGACAAAGGAAAAAAAAGACAGTTAAATGTTTGCAGAAATGTACCATCATCACTACTCAGGAACATGAAGTAAGTGATGATGCACGTATTCAAAAATTGTACACAATTCACTATACAAATATAATACATCGGACAGCTATGTAGGAATATACAAGACTGAAAAACAGATCTAAGGCATTATGCTAGATTTTAGCATTTTGAGGTTCTTGCACATAGCTTTTACCTGTAGTAAGAAACTTAAAAGATTTTGTTTTAGTCTATAAAGAAACACCAGGGAGAAAATTCTAATTAAAATTGAAGCCACTACAGTAATTTTCTTTTGTTCAGAGAATGCTTTGCTCTTAGGCAGTATACTACCATACAAACACTAGAAAAATTTTAAATTCACACCAACAATTAATGGCTTAAGTTGCATTTCAAAATTGATTGTGTATCTTTGGGTTCTGCAAGTGGATCTGTGCCACCCAGTTCATGTGTTAAGCCTATATGAACTCCATTTTTAAACAGAGATTAAAAATTGCATTATATAAACTGCAAAAACATTGCTTTCAATTAGTACAGGCCATAAGAGATACACGTGTGTGTGGGTGGAGGGGGCTTTTTATCTTCCAGTCAGCCAAATTCATTGTAGTAAAACCGCCCACTTCACTGTTTAACCTTACTACACTACATGAACACTTAAATGGATTTTATAAACTAGTTAATGTGTGTATGCTTTCACGTTATGTTTTCACATTTAGTAATATTAAGTAAAACACTGATTATTTCTTCTATTAAACAAAAACCAAGTCTAACAAATTTCTTGTGTATAGCATGAGAAATACTGATAACCAAGGGAATTGATTTGGCTTTTGGTTCTACAGTGATCAATATGATCAGAGGATTACTTCACTGATTTTTTTTTCCTAATTAGATGTAAAACGAAAAATCCATTACTTGATCTGAACCATAGAGAATTTATATCCTCTTTCCCTTTCAAGACATATGATCATGAATTGTTCTAAACTGTATGTCAGGTTTGTCTGATAGGGGGTGGACTTTACAACACAGGGTCACTGGATAAATAATGAGGGGTATATGGATATTTTGGGGTGAATTACAGAGAAAAGGAGCTTAAGACTCAAAATTCAATGTAAGTGGTTTAAATTCCATTTTCTCTTTTGTGCTGAGTGAAGTTAAAAGTCACCCTAACTCACATATATTTCTAACAACATATAAACTAATCACGGTTCCTTGTGGACCAGGCGAGCCTCATGGCTTGGAGGAGGCCTGGATTTGGGGCCCACACCTGCTTGTCTTGCCGTCTCAGCTGGGCAACCCAACAGTTCAGTGAAGGAAAGTAGAGCCTTTTAAGGGACAAGTGAGCCAGGGATGTTCTTAGGCTACCTCCCAGTTCCAAGGTCCCTCTCAAAGTGAAAAAATTATCGAAATGCAAAGTTTTAGAATTTTTTTAAATATGGAACAACACTTTCTGACTGTCTACTTACCATTTCTCTCTGGGCTGTATCTCTTCCCATAGTGCCATAATTTGAAGATAGAGATATAAATACAAATAAGTGGGGTAGTTTGAACATATTTTTTACCCTGCCACAAATAAACAAATTTCAAGGAAAAAAAAAAACCTGTTTGTTCCTAAAAAGCCTGGCTAATGTGATAATATAAAATGCTCTGCTTTTTAGACATCAAAAAGATATCGTTGTGAAATTTAGGTAAGAAAGTATGTCTACTAGGGTTACAGAGACAATAGCTCAAAAAGGTCACCAGTTTCTTAGTATTATGGTTGTCTGAAACTGAGCTCTGTAAGAAAAGACTATCCCCTGCGGAGTGGCAAGAAAACAACCATAAAAGTGGCCTGCTTAGTCACATGGAGTCTTTCTAAGGTTCATTAAGAAAGAATATAAACATACAAAAATCAAGATTTTGTTCCTACAGCGGCTGCATATCATATAGATTAGATAAATGATTTATGAGCAGAATCACAAGGTTTAGAAAATAAAAAGTCTTAAATCTACAAATTAGGTCTAATCAAGGCATTGATATCCTTTACAAAACACCTTTAGGAGACATCGCTATGAAGGTATCTAATTTAATACTGAAGTACCTCATTTTTGAGTCAATTCCACAATATGTATACCTCACAAAAATTATACAATTAAAACACTTAAGTTCAGAACTTAAATTATTGCTTGTTTACATATAAATTGGATTTTGTGTACCTTACAAAACTTCGGCTTAGTCAGCACTGCTAAAAAGCAAAATAAAAAACACATGCCAGAGGTGGAATCTGTTGTGATATCTGCTGTCAATTTCAAAAAACAAGAAATTTCTCCCATTCTGGAGGCCAGAGCTGCTGGGAACAGAATAATCATGGTTCCAAAGCAGGTGTCCTTAGCTTGATTGGAACCAAGGCTTAATTTCGCTGCTCTCCTTGCCAGTAAATGCTTTTTCTGAAATTCAATAGTTAGCAACTTATGAGTAGCTAGCAAAACATTTACGGAAGTAAAGGGCTTACCTGGCTTCTGTAGCTTAGATGATGTTGAAAAATGGAAAGTAGGGGGCCGGGGAAGGCAGAGGGGAAGGGTCAGGATGAGGGAAAGGGAAAGCTGTCAGATCATTTCAAAGGGAACTCTAGTTTGCTTTGAACAATGAGAACAATGGAACAGATACTTGTTAATATCAGCAGCCTCTTGTAGGCTCCTTTTCATCTGTTCAGCAAGTGGAAACTGTGATGTGGTCTTTAGAGCTTTCTGCAAAGGTGCAACTGTGACTCTTGGTTTTTCTCTTATTGAGCACTCTGTACCTCCAGTGCTGTCCATGTGTCTGTTCTGCTGCCTTCCCAAATGCAGGCTTAAGAATCAGAGACCTTTCACTTTATTTGCAACAATTCTTTTCTTTTCCCCAGATGAAACTGTAATATTCTGAACTAGACTAATTTGATTAGCCAGGGAAAACAAAGCAAGAAACCAGTGTCTGGAACTGAACAGGAACAGAACAAGAGCATGGTTCTCCTTAAGTACATACAATAAATACATTCAATCTGACATGAGGATGAAGTTTGCTTGTCAACATTTACTTTGCAGGAGAGATCTAAGTTGCACTAAGGTGAATGCAGTGAACAGACTGAGCGACGGTCTGGACGCGACTTCGGGCTGTCAGGAGAAGAGGCGGCTTCTCCAATGGTGGCAGCCAGAGTATGCTCCATGCTGGTGCTGAGGCCCAGCTGTCCACTGATCAAGCTCTGGGAGAACTGGCCACAGGCCAGGTGGGTCAAAACAAAGAGACACAGCTCTCCAGACTGGTAAGTGTTTTGAGCAAGTGAGCCTGGTCAGCTGAAGAAAGAATCAACCAGCTACCTTCAGGGTCAGCAGTATTTCTGTAGGAAAACATACATAGAAAGTTGTAAACAGTGGGTTTTTGTTTGTTTGTTTTTTGGTATTAGGATATGAACTCGGCGTCTCACATTTGTGTGGCTGGAGCTCTACCACTTGAGGCATGCCTCTAATTCTAATATCTGAGTTTCTGATGAAAGCATCACAAAGCTCAGCACAGAAACATCTGAGGACCCGGTTGTTCTAAATAATGCTTGTTAGGGGTCTTTAGACCCCCGCGCTTCCCCGGCCCACGGGAGAGATGGGGAAGGCACGCCCCGACCAGACGAGCCAAGCAAGGAAAGGGTCAGGAGGCCGCCCGCACCCAGCCCTCCCTCACCTGAGGACAATCAGACGGCCTGGGAGTCAAGTCGGTGCAAGATCTCGTTTATCGGGGAAGTACATGCCACTAATATAAGGCACAGGAGCCAATCAGGTCTAAGATTGGCAGGAAGGGGAGGCATGAGCTGTCCATCAAGGGCGGAAGAGCCAGGGTGTCACAGCCCACAGAACCGCCTCCAGGTTATAACCAAAGACACTTGTAGCAGCTGCGCGTTGTTGTGAGGCGCCGCCATCTTAGCCACATGTGGCCCCAAGACTGAGAACAGGTGGGGCCAGCTAGTTGACTTCCAGGTGTGTCCCACAATGCTAGTCAGAAAGGCCTCGTCTGAGTTTACATGACTGACATAGGGAAGCAGAGGTGCTGTTCTCACAGAGGGATGAGGACAGTACAACAGATCCTGTGCAATCTCTTGCAGGACACAATCTGCAAAAGGACTACCAGTCTGTTGTATTGAGTCATGCTATCATACCAAGCATAGCCTTATCAAATTTCATTTTTTGCACAAATATGACTGAACACAGTTGCTAAATGCCCTTTTTTTTTTTTTGCAGCATATAACCCAGGAGAGCTGCTATTTCCTAATCTATCCCCAAATATATACAGATCTATTGCCTATAAAATGCCCCCTCTTGAGCCAGGCATGGTGGTGCATATTACAATCTCAGCTCTCAAGGCTGAGGCAAGAGGATCTGAGCTGAGGGAGGCTCTGTCTCTAAACCAAAACAACCAAAAAGCCATGTAACCTGTAATGTTAGCTCAGAGGATCACAGTTCAAGGCCAGCCTGGGCAAAAAGTTTGTGAGGCCTAGCTAACCAATATAAAACTTGATTGGTTGCATCCTCAAAAGGAGGTTGCTCACCAAGAAACCCCCCAATAAAACTAGAAGATATCCACCCTAAACAGAAGCACAAATCACAACTTAGAAATACACAAACAACTGAAAAAAGCAAGGCAACATGACATTTCCAAGAGTTGATGACTTCTCAATAACCAAATCCAAAGATAATAAAATTGTTGAAATGTGAAATCTAAGGAGAATATGGACTCCAAACATGCGTGATCAGAAAAGAACAACTCCATGTGTTATTATAACAAAATAATAAAGAATGCTCAAGACTGGTGCTGGTTATGTGCCAAGTTATGTTCAAAGACAAATTTAACAAGAGTCACAAAGGTAGAAATGATATAATTCAAACCCTGAAAAGAAATCCCCAAGAACAACAACAACAACAAAACTACTGCCAACCAAGATTACTATATTCAGAAAAGTTATTCTTTGTTTATTTTTGCCAGTCCTGGGCCTTAAACTCAAGGCCTGCACACTGTCCCCAAGCTTCTTTTGCTCAAGTCTAGGGCTCTACCACTTGAGCCACAGAGCCACTTCCAGCTTTTTCTGTGTATGTGGTTACTGAGGAATCGAACCCAGGGCTTCATGCATGCAAGGCAAGCACTCTACCACTAAGCCAGAATCCCAGCCCCAGAAGTTATTCTTTAAATTGAAGAAAAACCTTCCATGATAGGCATAATCAAAAGTAATTTATGACTAACTAAGCCAGCATAGTAGGGTTCCTTTTTGGCCACATCCTTGCCAGCATTTGTTGTTGTTAGTTTTCTTGATAATGGCCATTCTTACTAGGGTGAGGTGGAATCTCAATGTTGTTTTGACTTGCATTTCTTTTATGGCCAGAGATGTTGAGCATTTCTTCAAGATTTGGCAACAAGGTTTTTCACTGATATTATTTTTAATGTGCTATAAGAAATTATTTCTTTTTTCTTCCCCACAGTTTATCCCCTGTTGTCACTGTATTTGATATTTGTACCCTGGGTATTATATATACATTTATCTGAATTAGGGAAGGGAAGGGGAACATCAAAATGGTGAGACAAAGGATAAAAGGCGAACCAATGCAACATCAATACTCACAAGACATTATGTTGGAAATTAACTATACAACTCAGGAGAAGGATGGGGAGGAGGGAAGACAAATAGAAGAAAAATGATGGAGGAGGTAACAAGTTTGACAAGAAATGTACTCACTACTTTACATGGGTAACTGTACCCCCTCTGTATATCACCTTGACAATAAGATAAATTTTTAAAAAAAGTCTTAGGGAGGTGCTGTCTGCCTGGGCAGACCCTTAGATCTCAGCATCCAGAGTAGCTAGGACTACAGGCTTAAAAGTCTGAAATCTCTAATTAAAAGATGAATAGGTGAGTGGTTTTAAAGAAACAAGATCAAGCCAGAGACCAGTTGCTAATACTGTAATCTTAGATATTCAGGAGATTAAGATCCAATGGTCCAGAAGCCATCTTGGACAGATAAATCCAAGAGACTCTTATCTCCGGTTAGCCAGCAAAAAACTAGAAGTGAACGAGTGTCTTAAGGAATGGAGCTGCTTTGAGAGAAATAAGCTCAAGGACAGCACCCAGACCCTGAGTTCAAGCCCCAATATTACCACCAAAACATCATCAACACCACCAAATTTTAATTATTTGCTGCCCATAAGAAATTCACCTGACTCTATTCTTAGTCAATAAAATGTTCAATTCTCAGCCAGAGCAGTAAGGCAAGAATAATAATAGAGAAACAAAGTTTGTCCAAGTTATCCCTATTTGCAGAGATGGTCCTATACTTAAATGACTATAATCTCCACCTGAGATCTCAAATCTGATTAAGTATCTTTGGCAAAATAGCAGAATATACAACTAACATGTATGAGTTAGTAGCTTTTTAAGATACAAGTAGTGAACAGAGAAAGAAATCAGGAAAATAGTACCATTCATAATAGCTTTAAAAAAGTGCCTAGGATCTACCCAAAAGACCACAAACAAGAACACACTAAAGCCACCAGTAAAAAAAATAATGTTCAATGCAGCACAATTTGTCATAGGTAAAATATGGAACCAACCCAGATGTCCCTTAGTAGACAAATGGATCAGGAAAATGTGGTACATATACACAATGGAATTTTATGCCACTATCAGAATGACATTGCCCCATTCATGAGGAAATGGAAGGACTTGGAAAAAATTATACTAAGTGAAGTCTCCCTAATAATAATAATAATAATAATAATAATAATAATAATAATTAGCACAGGTTTAGGCTACTCACAGCAGAGGATCATAAGAGCCTAATAGCTATGCCCTTATGAATGCATAAGATAATGCTAAGTGAAATAAACTCCATGTTATGGAAACAACTGTTATATCACTGTTGTAATTACTTTCAACATGCCATGTGAAACTGTAGCTTCTATTGTTGATGATCCTCTTATATCCCCCTTCCTGTACCAGTACCATCACTGTATCTTATCTGAGTAGATTGGAAACTGTATATACTGGTATTAGAACTAGGAAAGTGAAAGGGAATATAAAAATCGAATGACAAAGGATAAAAAGACAAACGACCACAAAAGCAATACTTGTAAAACTGGTGTAAACCAACTGAACAACTCATGGGGGGAGAGGGAAAAGGGGGAGGGGAGAAGGGGGAATGAAGGAGGAGGTAACAAACAGTACAAGAAATGTACCCAAGGCCTAACGTATGAAACTGTAACCTCTCCGTACATCACTTTGACAATAAATAAGGAAAACAAAAGGGCCTAGGAATATACCTAACCAGGGAGTTAAGAGCTATCTAACTACAAGAATTATGAACATCAAAGAAAAAGTCATTAGAAGGTGGAAGAACTGCTCATATTCCGGTACGAATTCATAGTGTGAAAATGGCTATATTACAGGAAGCAACCTATAGATTCACTGCTATTTCCCATCAAAACTCCAATGGAATTCTTTAGAGAAATAGAACAAAAAAAGTTCCTAAAATTTATACGGAAACACAAAGAACTCTAAAAAGTCAAAGAAATTCGATCAAAAGGGCAGTGCTGAAGGTATTACAATATCTTATTTAAATTATACTACAGAGCTATAGGAACAAAAATAGCACAGTCGTAACAAAAACACACATATAGGCCAGTAAAATAGAACAGAGGACAAAGAAATAAATTCATGCAGCTAACACTATCCAATTCCCAACAAAGGTGCTGAAAATATACTGGAGAAAAGGTATTGAAAAATGTACTGGAAAAATTCCATAACCACATGTAGAAGAGTGGCCTTAGAGCCCTATCTCTCACACTGCACAAAAATCAATTAAAAATAGACCAAAGATCTTAATGTAGGATCTGAAATTTTGACTACTAGAAAACCAGCAGGAAATAATAGGGGGAAACACTTCAAGATATAGATTCCACAAGCTCAGGAAATGAGCAAGAATTGACAAATGACACACCAAATTAAAAAATCAACCCTGCCCCCAATAACCCAACCAATAAACAAGCAAATGAATTGGATAGTTCAGACTACTTCAAAAGAAGTAGTACAAGTGACCAGTAAAAAGACAAGTAAGGTGTGTGTGCGCTCCCGGCCGCCATGAGCTTCCTCAAAAGCTTCCCGCCGCCAGAGCCCCCAGCAGCAGCAGCCAGACACCGAGGCCATGCTGAACAGCAAGGGCCTGGGCACCGACACCCTCTACATCGCCAAGAGCTGCCTGTCTTGGTTAGATGGTTCTGGATTAGGATTCTCACTGGAATACCCCACCATTAGCTTACATGTGGTCTCCAGGGATCTAAATGGCTATCCTCAAGACACTTGTATGTTATGGTGAATGCCAAATGGGAAGAAGAATCATGAGAATCTCTTTCTGATGAATAAGATAGTGATGATGATGTGGAACCTATGACTGAATTTAGATTTGTGCCTAGTGCTAAATCAGCATTGGAGGAGCTGTTCACGACGATGTGTGAGTGCCAAGCCCTGCACCCTGACTGTGAGGATGAAGACTCGGATGCTGACTCGGATGCTTATGACGAAGAAGCGTATGATGTGGAGGCACACGAACAAGGACAGGGGGATATCCCTACATTTTATACCTATGAAGAAGGATTATCCCATTAGAAGGAATGCTCTCTTAGTCTGTGAGCAGTCAGTATAACATGGCTGGAGTCTGGACAGAAGATTCAATAAGAGATTATGAAGATGGCATGGAGGTGGATACCACACCAATAGTTGCTGGACAGTTTGAGGGTGCAGATGTTGATCACTGAAAGGGCTTTAATCTTCTTTAAGATTCTCCTTGGAACTGTAGGAGGGAACTCGGTACCTCTTCCACTGTGGAGTGGGGCTGGTGAAAAGCTTTCTTTCCTTCAAAATTCACTTGAACCAGTTCTTTCTCAAGACAATGATACTGAGGCAGGCAGCAGGTTGTCACCAGCAGAAGAAATTATGACCTTTATTAACAAAGGTGAATTAACTTAACCAAGGGGTTGCTTGTAGTTTATCACTTACCCAAAACTTTCTGTGTCTGGTCTTACCTGAGTAGGCCACTACTTCCTGCCTTTGCTGCCCTTCTCTGACCACTAGCGGGACGCTGGTGAAACCCACTGGAGCTTGGGGTGTGAGTAGTCAAGGGTGGGGTTTGCAAGAGAGTGTCTGAAGCTGAAATGCCTCTCTGGGACGTAAGGATTTACCCTTAAGAGACAAGGCCAAGACCACAGAGGAATTAGCCTCTGTTGTGTTCCACATGGACATGAGTCTTACTAATTCCAAGCCCAGATGAATGAATTCAGGCCTTGCTGGTATCTCTGGAAAACCCCAACTGAATCCCACCACTGACACAGTGGCTAGCTTCTGCCCTGTTTTACCATCTGCTCTGCTCTGGCCTCTTAGGTTATAGCCTTGAATTTCCACTCTCTTAGGTTCTATAACAGATCAAATGAACTGCGATGATGTCCTCAAAGACCTTCCCATGGTAATTGTTTTGTCTTTGTAATAGTTCAACAAATAAATCTAGGTCTTCTATATTAAAAAAAAAAGACAAATAAATGTTCCATATCTTAGCCATTAGGGAAACACAAATAAAAAAGATATTGAGATTCCCTCTCACCTCAGGCAGAATGGCCATCAACCCCTCCCCTGCAAACAACAAATGGTGGCAAGGATATGAAGAAAAGAAACCCTTATATACTGTTTCTGGGAATAAAAACTAGTGCAATCACAACGGAAATCAGCACAGAATTTCCTCAAAAACTAAAAACAGAAATATCACACACTGGTATATAAAAAATCGAAATATGAAAGGTGAATGTACAACTGTGTTTACTGCAATACTACTGACAATACCCAAGTTACAGAATTAACCTATGCGCCTATCAACAGATAAGAAAATGTGGAGTCTATATACAATGGGGTTTTATTCCAAGAATTATAAGATCATCATCACTGTAGAAAAATGGATAGAACGGAAAACTGCAGAACAGGTATAACTCAGGAAGATGAATGTTTTCTCTCATATTGGAATCTAGATTTAAATATGTATATACATTTTACATACAGACACACACAACTATTTGGGGGAAAAGAAAAGGACTAGTGACAAAGGGGCAATATCAGGGAGTAGAGGGGTGAAATCTCATCAATGTACATGGTATACATGAAGGAAAATGTCACAATGAAACTTATTGTTTGGTAAACTATGTTAATAAAAAATTAAGAACCACATGAAGCCGCATGGAGAAAATTATATTAAAATATGGATCAAATTTACATTGACTTTCTAAGTGTGACTGCTAGTATTATTAATAAGACCATCTAAGAGACACTTTTTTTTTTTTTTTTTTGGCCAGTCCTGGGCCTTGGACTCAGGGCCTGAGCACTGTCCCTGGCTTCTTCCCGCTCAAGGCTAGCACTCTGCCACTTGAGCCACAGCGCCGCTTCTGGCCGTTTTCTGTATATGTGGTGCTGGGGAATCGAACCTAGGGCCTCGTGTATCCGAGGCAGGCACTCTTGCCACTAGGCTATATCCCCAGCCCAGAGACACTTTTTTTGAGGCAATTCAATATCAACTTTATGTTTCTCCATTGGATAAGTTTATTTATTTAAATATATATATATTTTGGCACCAGTCTTGTGGCTTGAACTCAGGGCTTGGATACTTCCATGAGCTTCTGCAAGGCTAGTGTCCTACCAATTAACCCACAGCTCTACTTCTAGCCTTTTTAGGGTAATTAGCTGGAGATAAAGAATCTCATGGATGGGGCTGGGAATGTGGCTTAGTGGTCGAGTGCTTGCCTAGCATATGAAGCCCTGGGTTTGATTCCTCAGCACTACATAAACAGAAAAAGCCAGAAGTGGCTCTGTGGCTCAAGTGGTAGAGTGCTAGCCTTGAGCAAAAGAAGCCAGGGACAGTGCTTAGGCCCCGAGTCCCAAACCCCAGGACTGGCAAAAAAAAAAAAAAAAAAAAAAAAAAAAAAAAAAAAAGAATCGCATGGACTTTTCTGCCTGACCGGTCTTCAAACTGCAAATCTCCAGATTTCAGCCTCTGGAATAGCTAGAATTACAAGTGTGTGCCACAGGTGTCTGGCTTAAAAAAAATTAACACATTAGTTGTATAAGGAGGACTTCATTATTTCATTGTGACATTTCCACTCATTTAAACAATGTATCATTATTAACTACCCCATCTATCTGTCATTTTCTCAATTCTCTACTATTTTCATGCACGGAAACAAACTACATCGATCATATTCATCCCCATTCACATTCTTCCTTTAGCCTTCCCTCCTCTCTCTGCTGGTGCCTCTACCCTGTCCAGGTTTGTTTTACTTTGGATAGAGTTCTAAGAGTGTTCTCTACTGCTGAGGGTTTGATCGCTTCTCTAAAGTGGACTGTGTAGGCCCAGTTACTTGTGTGCTGAGCTGCTTGAACATCTGTGCCAGGCACACGCTTCAGGCAGGTACTAGTTACTCATTCTCCTACAATTCGGACACATGCTTTGACCATGGAAATATAACTCTTCTTGAAATGTTTCAAGTGTAATAAGCAAATGATATAAGCAAGACACAAGATTGCTGGTGAAACACAATGAAACAAAAACACTAAGAATTAAGAGGGAGCAAATAAATTTGCTTAATTCTTTATCTTCCTAAACATTTACTATCATTCAGAAAAGGAAATACTAACTAAAATTTTGTCCTAAATGACTAATTCTTGCTATTTTATCATTTGGTTATACAATCATTTCAGTGCAAAACTAAGTTTATACACTACCATAGGCTCAATTAAAATATTCATACCAGAGCATTGTATGCTAAATGAAATCAGAAGCAATTTTCTAATTGCCTCTACCTTACTAGTTGATAACATACCTATGCCAATTTCAGCCTATAAAATACTCATTTTTGGAGTTGGAGATTTGGCTCAGTGGAAGAGTACTTGCCTGGCAAGTGCAAGGCCCCGAGTTCAGTCCTCAGCTATGGAAAAAAAAAATCCAAACAAAAACCCCAACAAAACCCCCCTTATTTTCATGTCTCTGTTCACCTGCTCATCGGCAGTTGCTTACCCATGATGCATCTCCTTCCTGCTTAATCATATCCATTCCAGGCAGCTGGTTTGGGAAAAGGCTGCCTCCCCTCAGAGCAGGATCATTAACCTGAGGGCAAAAAGACAGGACAGTAGGGCATCCAAAGTATACATAAAAAAAGCTGACCACTAGGGCTGGGAGTATGGCCTAGTGGTAAAGTGCTTGCCTTGCATACATGAAGCTGTGGGTTTGATGCCTCAGAACCACATATACAGAAAAGGCCAGAAGTGGCACTGTGGCTCAAGTGTTAGAGTGTTAGCCTTGAGCAAAAAGAAGCCAGGGACAGTGCTCAGGCCCTGAGTCCAAGCCCTAAAGGGATTGGCAAAAAAAAAAAAAAAAGCTGACCACTGACCTTCCTCCTCTTTTTTTTTTTTTTGTTGTTGTTTTTTTTGCCAGTCCCTGAGCTTGGGACTCAGTCAGAGCAATGTCCTTGGCTTCTTTTTGCTCAAGGCTAGCACTCCACCTCTTGAGCCACAGCGCTACTTCTGGCCTTTTCTATATATGTGGTGCTGAGGAACTGAACCTGGAGCTTCATGTATATGAGGCAAGCACTCTACCACTAGGCCATATTCCCAGCCTTCCTCTTTGTTTTATACCTCTTTGAGGTATAATACTGAGGAAAAGAGACCACACAAAAATGGCTTTACCCTATTCTCCCATGTATGTATTTTGGGGAGAGTATAGAGAACATGAAAATAAATATACTAGCTGCCTTCAAAAGTATTTTATTTGCATCTGTACAGAAAACAAATTCAGAGATAACGTAAACATATTCATGGTATAACCTGATAACTTTTTGGCTGATTCAAATTAGACCAATGACTTACAACAGACATACAGTTATTACTATAAGCACACAGTCTTATAGTAAAGAGCTTTAATTTTCCCATAAAACCTTGCAAAATAATCATTTTATAGAACAAGAAAAAACACTGTAGCAGTTAGAAACTTTTCACAAAACTAGGGTTTACTAATATTAGAATTACATAACTACTCAAATCTCAATTGTCCATTCTCAAAATCACATTCTAAACTGAAATTCATGGGGATGCCAAAAACTTACTGGTGTCATTTAAACTTCTCGTGTCTCAGTTTCTCCCAAGTAAGAAACAAGATTCAGGATCCTTACCACCATTTTTACTTTGAAGAAACTACTGAGGTTGAGCAGTCACCTATCAGTATTTTTGAGTCCTTCCAAGAATCTTCTGTAATACCATGTTAAAATTACTAATCTATATAGCTTTACCTCTGAGCCAGCCAGTGTTTAAATTGTAGCCTGTTAACTTACTATCTCTTTGTTACCTAGTGAAGCTGGTGCATGCTTAGGGACAGAATTATTTCTATTAGTAAAAAGAACTTTTTATCTTTGGGTAGAGATTGTCCAGGAACCTTGTACATGCCAGGAAAGTATCGTACCATTGTATTGTATCCCTTGACCTCAAAAGGAATAGTTTTTGGATGATTAGTGTCATTCTCATTTTAAGCCACTAGTCGGAAGCAGATAGTTTTGCTTTTTTTTAAAATCTGGTTTTACATTTAAAAATGAAAAAGAAAAATGTCAGTTCTTAATCTATACCCCCCCAAATCCATAGAAATATAAATTCCTCAGTTTTAGAGATTCATTTAATATAGTTAAATTCCTTAAATAAAAGAAAAATGTATATGATGTAAAAGAAACATCAAAAAATTGTCTGACAGGGATTCTGCCATACTTATCTCACTGTTAGTAACTATTTCTGCCAGGTGCTTGTGGGTCATGCCTATAATCCTGGCTACTCAGGAGGCTGAGATCTGAGGATCATGGTTCAAAGCCAGCTCAGGTAGGAAAGTCTGTGAGACTCACATCTCCAATTAACTACCAGAAAACCAGAAGTGGTGCTGTGGCTCAAGTGGCAGAGCACTAGCCTTGAGCAAAAGAGCTCAGGGATAGCACCCCGGCCCAGAGTTCAAGCCCCATGACTGACAAAAAAATAAAATAAAGTATTTCTATTAACCTCATTAAACAAAGGTAAAAATATGGTGAAAAAACCTTCAAAGCATAAGTGGGAGTTGAGGGCAGACACTAGGAATGTGTGAAAATACAGCTAATGCAGAAACAGATAGCTATGGTTAGTAGACACCTAGCTACTTCTCCCTGGTGCTCACCTGCTCGGGACCCATGGAGGACAGCCCTGACGTAGGCACGGAGGTCACTGAGGTCATGCTGATCTGTCCTGTCATCTGGTTCATGTTGCTCATGCCACCTGTGTTGGTCGCCATGGAGACATTGATGTTCATATTGTTATTGTACATGCTGGTGTTTGCTTGCTGCCCGAAGTGTGGTGGGGACTGTTGTGAAAACATGCTAGAACAGAGCAGAAAGATGAAATAAAATGTTAGCAGCTGGCAGCAAACAGAGGCAGCCATCTCTGAGCACTTATTTCTCAGGGATGTATCTACAGTGAGTTAAATGAACTGGGGGGGAGGGCATTTAGGGGGCATGCAACAGATGGTGGGGGTGGTGAGGTCTATAACAGGAGAGGTAGTGCTCCAGAAGGCTGCAAGGGAGTCAAACTATCTAGCTCCTACATCACTAGATAGTCCATGTATATTACCCACTGTCCTGGTAGCATCAGAGGGACCTTGTGCTTGTCTTATCATGGTCCTGATAAGGGATGTCTAGGCCACTTGCCTTCTACAGCAGTTCTATGATAAATGGGTGTGGGAGCATCTGTTTAGATTGCAACTTTTACTCCTAAAGGAGAAGTGCTTTGCTAAAGCAGTTTTTGTAACTCTCTGGTACTTTCTTCTCAGAAGAGTAAACTGACTTATATAGCAGTTCATTTGGTATTACCCTTCTTGAGCAGGTATATTTTTTAAAAATGCAGATAAAACGAGAGGGTAATCTATAGAAGGTTTCCTTATCCTTTGTATCTGAAGGACATAACGAGACGTGTTACCTGTTTCCACTCATGTTCCCTTGTGCCCATCCATTCATGTCTGAGGGGGCCTGATAGGCGGGGTTGGCCTGAGACTGCTGCATCATGGGGCTCTGGGTATGTGCCATTCTGGGTGACATTAGAGGACTCTGGGGAGTCGTGGCCCCAGTGAAGCCAGGGTCAGGTTGCTGACTTATTCCTTAAAAAAACACAACAGAAACCCAGAGATCATTAGTTTCATTGTGGAGACTAGTGGGGGGAAAAAGAGAGCATTCCAAATTACACAAAGAAACTTTCAAATACATAATCATATGCTGATTAATTATGTACATTTTTTTTTTTTTTTTTTTTTTTTTTTTTTTTTTTGGCCAGTCCTGGGCCTTGGACTCAGGGCCTGAGCACTGTCCCTGGCTTCTTCCCGCTCAAGGCTAGCACTCTGCCACTTGAGCCACAGCGCCGCTTCTGGCCATTTTCTGTATATGTGGTGCTGGGGAATCGAACCTAGGGCCTCGTGTATCCGAGGCAGGCACTCTTGCCACTAGGCTATATCCCCAGCCCCTAATTATGTACATTTTGAAAATGATCTTGAGCTCTGATCAAAATGCACAAAGAAAAAAAGGTCTCCCTACTTTGTGAAAACATTTTCGTACTCCATACCTCCACAGTTTGAGGGTCCTGTAGAGTCATGGCCAGAGTTACAGAAAGAAAATAGTATTCCTTCCTTAAACCCAATAATCAGTCCTTAAGTTACTTCAACTGTATTGATTAGATCGAGTTAAATTAATATTCCACTATACATCAATAGTGAACATATGGGACTTGGGATATGATTCAAGCACAGAGTGCCTGTGGAGCTGAGTTCAAACCCTAGGATGGCCAAAAAATAAAATCAACACACAAATAGTTTTTAATTTAAATTAAGTCATTTCATGATATGATGGAAGCATTAAAAAAAAGTAATTGTACCCATGTTTGGCTTGTTTCAACTCTATGGCACTGTTAGCACTACCCAAGGTTAGCAATAAAGGGTAAAAAAAGTACAGTATGTTTCTTGTTCATTCTCAAAGAAAATGGAATTTATATTAAATGGAAAGGAAGGACTTTCAGCAGAATTTACTGTCATCAAAAATAGGCTGTATGCTGGGGGCTCACACCTACAATTCTAGCTACTCAGGAAGCTGAGATCTGAGGACCAAGGTACAGACTCAGCTGAGGCAGAAAAGTTCTCAAGACTCCTATCCTCAATTAGCCAGCAAAAATCTAGAACTGGAGGCATGGCTCAAGTAGCAGAGTCCTGCGCCATGTGCTTGAGGCCCTCCATAAGCTCCAGTTACTCGCACCAAAAAAAAAAAAAAAAAAAAATCCCAAAAGAAAATTGGGAAGGCAGGCAACATCTTCTGAGTATTTCAGAGATGTACATTAAGTTCATTTTTGTTTAAGATTTGTAAAACTCACATGTGTAATTAATACTTAAATTCTTTATAGAAGATTAAGGCCCATACACTACTATTATATGCTATACATTACCTTTGTTTCTTTAAAGAATTAGGAGACTAGAATTTAGGCAACATAAAGTCATTACTGGCTATATATAGATATAGATAATTCCAACAATGGTTAGGGAAAGACATTTTGAATACTAATATTAATGTAAGCATTTACATCTATCAAAATTCAATTATTAAGTGAACGCCACATGTATACAAATCTTAATGTTCATTCATGACATTATATTTCTTAAGACTGACACTAAAGAACAAATCAATATGAAGAAAACTAAGAGGTCTCTCATTATGGATTCCATATAGTATTTCTCAAGAATTATCTCTTGATAATATAATCCTTAAAATCTAATTTTCAAAAGCTTTAGATTAGCTATTATATGTAAGTTTATTATGTTGTTCAACATTTTGTATTTTATCTATTGATTTGTTTGAGTCAGTCTCAGAGGCATTCAAATATAAATGGAAATATAGGTACACTGTGTTCACAGGCATTGACAAGAACAGATACACTCATATACATTCACACGCCTGACAGACAGACACATACACCCTACACATACACACTTACTTCGGTCATTCTTAAAGTAAGACCTGCACTCAGAGAAAAGGAGGTACCTGAGCTGAGAGCCTGGAAGGTACTGTGCTGGACTTGGGGACTCCTGCCAGGCCCCAACTGTCCTCCCAGGTTTCCTATCATTCCCTGGTTAGCCAGATTCATCTGGGAGCCATGCAAAGAGCTGTGAGAGAGGAGCTGTGACCCATGACTGGGGGACACTGGGGAGAAAGGACTGGTGAAAGGTGGTGGGGATGTGAATCCAGTACCGTAGTTTGGAGGAAATGGAAACTGCTGGGCATTTGCCTGGGGAAGCCGGGGATTGCTCATGGTTGCTGGTAGACCACTAGGAGCCACCATGTTTGGTGTCATATTCAACCCTTGTCCTCTCATCATCAAAGTTCGTTGCTGAACCTGCTGTTGCTGATGCATTTGTCTCTGTCGAAGATGCTGGTTCAGGATTTCCCTCTGTCTCTGAGCCAGCATCTGTGCATTAATAGGTGCCTAAATCAAGGTTAATACACAGAGAAAAACAATGGAGTAGACACAGATTAAAAAAGAAACAAATGACACTGTCTCATCTATAATTACTTAGAAAATAAAATTCCATAGGAAGGAGAGACTGTAGAATTGAAAAACTGCTGATTAAGTACATGAGCTAATTTCTATATATACAATGATTCTGAAGTCCTGATAATATCCATTTACTCATATTGTGAGGGCACAGGTAACTAAAGGATTTCAAAAGAACCAACCTTCCTTCCTTCCTTCCTTCTTTCCCTTCCTCCCTCCCTTCCTCCCTCTTTCCCACTCTCTCTTTTTGCCAGTCTTTGGGCTTAAACTGAGCGCCTCAGAACCGTCCCTGAGCTTCTTTTGCTCAAGGCCAGCACTCTACCTCACTTAAGCAACAGAGCCATTTCCGGCCTTTTTGGTTTATGTGTTACTGAGGAATCAAACCCAGGTCTTTGTGCATGCAAGGCAAGCGCTCTACCACTAAGCCCCACAGTATTTTTTACAGGAAGATTTTGGTTTTTTTTGGGGGGGGGACAAGGTCTTGTTATGTAGCCTAGTCTCAAAAGTTGCAAAACTCCTGTCTCCCAACGCTTAGGTGCTGTGATTATAGAGTATGCCATCATGCCCATCAGAAGACTGGTAGTTTAGAGTCTTGTTAAAGTCTTTGTGCCAAAAGGTGAAATGATACTCTCGGAAAGGCTTTAGGGGGTATAAAGAACAGAAGCACAAGAAGACAGACAGGATAAGAGTAAGAAAGAAGGAGAGGAGGCACACATGAATGGATGAATGGAAAGTACTAGTAAGAGGGATGTACCTGTTTATGTGTCCTAGGAGGACATAGTTAAACCTTTGTCATTTGTGACTTTTATAAGGATACTTGCTCAATAAAATTCAATTGTAACCCTGAAATCAGAGCTTATGGCTCCATTATAGTCATGCATGGGCCCAAGAACATTGGCAAAGAATTTCAGATGCCCAATGTGTACATTGCCCGATAAGGTTGAATGAGGCAATGCCTTTCTATTGGTGATTTTACCGTTTAAGTGGTCACTAAGCACAATAGGGCAATGTGGCCATAGTTTTGCAGGATCCAAAGCCTGTGCTCCTCCCAGAGCAATGGCTTAGCACTCTCTCACTTAGTGCTGGCAGCAACCTTATGTATTCATATTACATAAAGTTACTTGAATGCTAAGAATCTACTGTACCCGGCAATAAAAATAGCTATACCTAGAAGAAATTAAAAAAGTTGACAGTATCAACACATACAGTGTAGAACCAGTATGTTGATGTGGTTTGTATGGCCATTCTAGCCCCTAACCTGACTCATATGAGTGAGGAAGAAATGACAACAGAAGCCAACTGGACATAGTGAAGCAGATGGCTGGATTGCTCTCTTACCTGTGTTGGTACCCCAGGCCTCAGAGTTAAGTTCACATTTGAAACATTGCTGATTTGATTCATAAGTGGCTGGCGATTCTAAACACAAGACGCATAGGAATCAATATCTTTTTTAAACAGAAAATATTTTACTTTACATCCACTTTTTCCAGTAACTTCCCTGGCCGACCCAGTACCAGCATACTGTTGTATATACCACTAATCTTCCTGGGTTCCCACCACCACCCCAACACTGAAGATCTCACAGAACAAACCTGCTGTGCTTGGAGGCGGTGCTGAAGCTGTAGTCTCAGTTGATTTGGCTGGTTCTGCACTAGGCCTGTGGGCCTGAGGCCTGGTCTGGGCTGCATCCGGAGTGCAGCGTAACTAGGCCTCTGTCCCATGGTGTGGAAATTTGCATCTTGCATGGGAGTATAGCTGCTCTGCGCCATCTGGGCCTGAGATGCATACTGCTGTGGGAAAACAGGGGCCTTCTGCTCCAGCATGAGGTTGGACTCCTGACTTGAGAACTGTTCTGGATCTACTGCTTGGCTCTGAGGAGAAAGCCCCAAATGAGAAATAAATAGTAAGTAAATGAACAATGTGGGCAGGGCTGGGGGCTGGGGAGCAGACTTGGGGAAAGCAAAGAAAGGGGTGACACTGTCCAATAAAGAAATGTATTTATTACTTGACTTATGAAATGGCAACCTTCTGTATAATACCTTATCAATAATAAGAAAATCATATATGAAAAATAAACAAGGGGGAGGGCTTGGAATATGGCTTAGTGGTAGGGTGCTTGCCTTGCATACATGAAGCCCTGGGTTAGATTCCTGAGCATCACATATATAGAAAAAGCCAGAAGTGGCGCTATGGCTCAAGCCTTGAGCCAGGGACAGTGCTCAGGTCCTGAGTCCAAACCCCAGGACTGGCAAAAGAAACAAAAACAAAAACAGAAAAATAAGGCCACTAAAACCAGCACAGTAAGTACAAGGGTGTCTTCTCTTGCTCATATATATATTTTAATTAAATTTTATTGACAAGGTAATGTGCAGAGAGGTACAGTTACATAATAAGGTAGTCAGTACATTTCTTGCCATATTTGTTACACCCTCCCTTATTTTTCTTTCTCTTCCTTAGTTCAGGTAAGCATATATACAATACCCAGTGTACCAAATTCATATACAGTAACTATGTGGGGTACGCCAAAGGAAATTCACCATTAAACGTAATGACAACAATAGAATCCTCCTCTGTTCTCTCAGAGTTCTTTTTGCTTATCCTCATCTTATATAATCATGTGTACATAGTTGTTGAGCTACTGTGATCCTCTGATAGGTCTATCCTAGACCTTTTCATGTTTGTTTAGTAGTTGTTTGGTTTTGGATACATAATGTAAAGTCACTGACCCAAACATGTGGAAATACCATTTGAAAAGAAGTTTGTTATTTTGTAGACCTGGTCTCTACTGTCCTTCCCTCTGCCCCCAACAGTCATATATCAAGGAGACAATGAGCCTTTGTTCTCTGTGTTCTAGGCTTGTCTCGCTCAACATTATTTGTTCAAGCTCTGACCATTTCCCTGCGAATACCAATGTTTTATCACTTCTAATTGCTATGTAGTATTCCATTGTGTACAGGCACTACATTCTTTAGATGTATTCATCTATAGTGGGGCATCTGGGTTGCTTCCATATTTTGGCTATTGTGAATTGTGCATCTTGCTCATATATTTGAAGCTACTTACCTGTACTTATTACTACATAAAAATATCATTAGCTGGACTGGACTCCACATTTCTGTCTATATGATAGTATTTATTTGAAGCTATTTACCTGTATTATGTATTTACATAAAAGTATCATTGGCTTTACTCCACATTTTCTTCTGTGTTATAGTATTTGTTTGGAAGGTCCATTTATACAAAGAAAGGAGCAGGGGAAAGAAGAGCCTGACTATCAGTAGTACTACTCCTAAGTGAAGGGGAGAAATGGGTCATAACTACAGGATGCTTCTACTCAGCCCAGTCACAGACAAAGCTAGTCACAGACATCAGGTTCAGATAACATCTAAAAGTGGTAAGTGTGTGTGTGTGTGTCAGTGTGTATGTTTGTGTGCTCCTCTTGGGGCTTGAACTTATTAGGACCTAGGCACTGTCCCTGAGCTTTTTTGCTCAAATAAGCTAGTGCTCTATCCTTGAAGCCATAGCGCTACTTCTGTCTTTTTGGTGGCTAAGTGGTGATAAGAGTCACAGACTTTCTTGCCAGAACTGGCTTTGAATGGCAATCCTTAGATCTCAGCCTCCTCAGTAGCTAGGATTATAGGCATGAGTCACCAGTGCTCAACTACTCCCAAGAACATTTTAAAATTTTCCTTAGACAAACAAGGATAAGTGTGCAGAATATTAAATCTAACAGATACTAAAGTCAAAGCCAATTAGCCATACAG
>NW_025959619.1:0-31920 GCF_023159225.1 Perognathus longimembris pacificus
CCATAAGCCATATCCTAGCCCTCTGTGTTCCTTTTGACCCACTTGACAATACCACACTTACATAGGCTAAGGATACTTCCTTTGCTCTAGGTTTCAGACCCCAGGGACCCATAGGATACATATTGGTCCTGCATGGAGCACCTAAACTGAATGGTTCCTGCAAAACTAATGTATTCAACTCAGAGCTAGGACAGCAGTGTGAGGGTGGGTGAGATTTGAGCCAAAATCTAAGCGGATCTCTCCTGTACTTTCCCATTTGCTTTGTGGTTTTTCTCCCCAGCGGACTGAAGCTTGGCTCTCATCATGGAGGGGATGGTTTATGTGGTCCTGTAGAGTGAAGTGAAGGTCTCCCAGTGTTCCACCATGTGAGCCACACTGCCAGCCCTTTTGTTTTGGTTCTTTGCTTGGGTTGGCCTGGAACTGGGGGTCCTCAGTGTGTCCACTTCCCAAGTTGCTGGTATTGACACCGTGTGCTACCATTTCCAGCTGCATTTTCTTTAAAGAGGAATTAGCATTTTTATTTGTGATAAATCTGTGGTATTGAGGTACAGGAGTGTATATTTTGAACCCATTGTGTCGACAGAAATTTACTAGTGCAAAGTCTAATATAAAGTAGTATTGATATTTTTTCCCTGATCACGAACATACCTAAGGTTCTGCGCATACGAGGCAAGAGCTTTAATACTGAGCTACGAAGCTACACTACTAGTCCATGCTCACTTTTTCCTTTTGTAACTCTCAACTTAATCTTCAACCAGTAGAGGGGGCCCAGGAGCTCATTAAATATTCTGAACTTTTAGCCAGGAGGTGCTGGTGAGATGAGGCAGCCAGGGCAGAGCAGATGGCATAAGGCTGTTACCTTGTGTTCATTCATTGTTGTCACACGCAAGCACACCACTCCCTTGGCATTGATTTCCTAAGGCACCCAGGCTGGAACAGGGAGTTGCCCATCTCTAACTCAGGAATCCAATCTCTAGCTCTGCCTGTTCTCCCAGGCTCACCAGTGCTCTGATCACCTCCCAGTTCACGCACAGCCTAAGGCATTTTTATGTGAGCTTAATGGAGTACTGAGGATTGAACTCGGGGTTATACACTGTCCCTCAGCTTTTGTGCTCAAGGCTGGCCCTCTACCACTTGAGGGACACTTCTACATCTGGGTTTTTGCTGGTTTCCTGGAGATAAGAGTGTTATATCCTTTGCTTCTTGAACTCGCTTCATGCCTCCATCTTAGCCTTCTGAGTGGCTCGCATGAGCCACTGGTGCCCAGATGAATAGATTTTAAGAGAAAAATATAATGTAATAGAACAATAATAATAGAAATAATTTCCAGGCTGAGCAGAGACCAGTACTGAAGGAGAAGAATGACCAGCAGTGCTTTCCCCCTGTGTTGGGGTCAGCTGTGCCTTTAAGGGGCCACAGCTGACCTTGGCCTGCCCCTCCCCATCTTGCCTTTGTCATGAAGATAAGGCCCTGCTCCTGGGGCAGCACATGTGTAATGGAGGATACCCCAGAAACACAATCCTTGGGGGGCCGGGCCTCCGCCCGCCAAAGGAGGTCCCCTGACATCACTTGAGCGACAGCCCTCTGTGACCAATCTGCAATCCCTCTCTTGTGCCCGCCCTCGGGGGTATATCTGGGGGACTCCTCATTTGAATAAACAGAAGCCTAGAGATTTTCTCCGAGATCTCACGCGCTCGTGTCTTCCTTGAGCTGGTGAGCATGGAAGTATTACACCCACACGCAACCCAAGGCTAAACCCGGACCTCACTCCCACGTCCGATACCCTACTGGCCGGGGGGACATAAGAGAGTAGGTATGGACCCCCCACAGAATAGATAGGTAAGCTTAGGACCCTTCCCCACGTGTTGGGGAGCGATAGAGCTAAGCCCGGCAAATTTACAACCCCAACACCCCTGTATTAGGGTTCTCCTCTTAAAAGATGGAAATCTACCTTAGTGGACAGCTCATGAGGATTCCCGGCCCTGGTTCACCCCTCTAGATGTAGTCTTTGGAAGATCATTGAGGTGTGTTTAGTCCTGCTGCCCCAAATGTGATCACTGACTAGCAGCGTGAGCAGACCCGGGAAGCTGTTGAAATGTAGCCTTAGGCATGCCTGAGATCTACTGAAACAGTGCTGTCACAAGATGCCACGTGATTCTTTTGTGGTGTGTGTGAGACAGTATTGGATCTTGAATTCAGGACAGTGCCTTGCACTTTGGCTTGGCATTTTCATTCATCATGGTCGCTCTCCAATGGGAGCCACACCTCTACTTGCTTTTTCTTCATTAATTGGAGGTGAGATTTTCTTTGATTTATCTGCTTGGGCTGGCATTGCTTTGATCCTTATAGCTCAGCATCTTGAATAGCTAGGGTTAGAGGTGTGAGCGCTCTTACTTGGCACTCTCCTGCCTAAGTGTTCTCTTATTTATTCAGTTCGAGAATTTTTTTTTCTTTTACCAGTCCTGGGGCTTGGACTGAGGGCCTGAGCAATGTCCCTGGCTTCTTTTGCTCAAGGCTAGCACTCTATGTCTTGAACCACAGTGCCACTTCTGGCTTTTTCTCTATATGCAGTGCTGAGGAATGGAACCCAGGGCTTCATGTATGCTAGGCAAGCACTCTACCACGAAGCCACATTCCCAGCCCCTAGATTATTTTAAACCTCAGTTAACAGCAAATTCTGTTAGGAGTATAAGTTGGTGCTTTACTTTTTTGTTGTTGTTGGTCATGGGGCTTGAACTCTGAGCCTGGGTGCTGTCCCTGAGCTCTTCAGCTCCACTTCCAATGCTTTACTTTTAAATAATGACTTATATAAAGCACCAACCAAAACATGGACACAAATTATTCACAAGTTTAATATAGAATCAAATAGTGTCCCTCCTCACCTTCATGATTAAGGGAGAGTTTGGAAAAGAAATAAAAATTCTGTCTTTTCACTTCTGGGCATCTACTCCTTTAGAAAGGAAATGCTCCCTAGTATGGTTCATGAACCAGAAGATTTTCACTGATTCAGTGAATTAGGAAAGTGGAAGTTGGCAAAATATGCTAACAAACTTGGATGTAATAGTGTCCACTGACATACAATGAAAGTTAAGATATCAATAAATAAGTTGTAAAATAGCTAGAGTACAAAAACTACCAGGCTCTGTCCCCAAAATTTGAATACATGCACAGCCAGGTCTCAGGGTACAGAATCTGTGAAGAAGCAGAGCTTAGACAACATCAGGGAACCAGTCAGAGGATGTCTTTGAACTAAAGTAACCTCGTGGCTGGGCTGTCTACATAGTAGGATGTTGGGGACAGGGAAAGTTCATGCTGGATAATAAAGTTAAGAGGAATGGAAACAAAGACTAGAGGCTCACAGCTGTAATGTTAGCTGCTCAGGAGGCTGAAAACCAACATGAGCAGGAACATTAATAAGATTTTTATCTCCAATTGACCACCAAACTGTCAGAAGTGGAGGTGCAGCTCAAATGGCAAAGTGCCAGGCCACAGTAAAAAAGCTAAGGGTTCTCTAGCCCTCAGTTCAAGACCCAGTGCTGGGCTGGGAATGCGGCTTAGCAGTAGAGTGCTTGCCTAGCATGCATGAAGCCCTGGGTTTGATTCTTCAGCACCACATAAACAGAAAAAGTCAGAAGTGGCTCTGTGGCTCAAGTGGTAGAGTGCTAGCCTTGAGTAAAAGAAGCAAGGGACAGTGCTCAGTTCAAGCCCGAGGACTGGCAACACACACACACACACACACACACTATATATATATAAAAAGACCCAATGCTGCCAGAAAAACTCACAAAGTAGGAGCTGGTGGCTTACACTTGAAATCATAACTATAGGAGGGAGACATCTGAGGTTCCAGGTTTGAAGACAGCCCAGGAGAAAAGAGCGCATGCATGTACCTGTGTCCTTCTGTTCATGAAAATATGCTTCTCAAAAAAACATATTGTGGGGGTTGTCCTAGTGGTAAAGTGTTTGCCTCACATACATGAAGCTGTGAGTTTTATTCCTCAGCACCACATATATAGAAAAAGCCAGAAGTGGCTCTGTGGCTCAAGTGATAGAGTGCTAGCCTTGAGCAAAAGAAGGGACAGTGATCAGGCCCTAAGTCCAAGCCCTAGGACTGGCAAAAGCAAAACAAAAGCGGGGGAGGAGGGCAGGATGGGGCGCAGTGCCGCCTACCGAACACGCGTGCCTGCTGCTCTTCCGTCAGGTAAAACACCAAGGGAGTGTCGAAGTTCTCGGGCCAGGTCCACCAGGCCCCCTGTTGTGCCAAGTCCCAAGACCACCACCAAGAAGACGACCGAGACTCAGACATTCCGACATGCAATAGCAAGCAAGGCTTTATTCAAGCGGCGCCGTGGCGGGCCTTGTCCTACCCACCGACACAGCGGATGTTAGGAGGCAGCCTCGAGCTGCAATTATACAGAGCTTATAAAGGCCAAAGACCAAGGAACAGCAATCAGGTGTTTAAGCAAGCAAGGTTACAGGTACAAATCTGATTGGCTCAGGGCTCGAGGCATTCCAGGGGTGGCCAGAGTTAAGTATTCCCAGTCATTCGAGTTCTCAACCAGCTGGGCCCTAATAGGCTTGTGCTGGGTTTGCTTACAGGGCCTACTTATCTCAGGTTCACGTGGTAAAGTGGGGTTCGCATGGTAAAGTGGGGCCCACGTGGTAAAGTGGGGCCTGACTTCAAAGTCAGGCACTTCACCCATGCTGCGCTCCAGGGCGCCTCTCCCTCTCCCGGCTCTACTGGGCGCCCAGGAAGCCCAGAGCCATGGTAAAAGCCGAGGAAGGGCTGAGCCTTGCGGTCCCTTCATCTTCACTCACTGGGACAGGCCTCCCTTTCCCACCCTGTCCCACCCTAGAGAGGGTGACCCTGCCCTGAATCCCTGTGGGAAAAGCCACCCATACCTGCCAAAGCCAATCTCCAAGCCCTTCACAGAATCCTTCTGCGAGAAGCTGGGAACCCAGGCCATGGTTGCCTTTCTAGACCTGGAGTCCAAACTCACCTTGTCTCTAGTTTCAAGTACTTCCAGCACAGATCTACTGAGAATGTGCTGGAGCAAGAAGGTTCGGGAATTGTCTCCCAGGGCTTTGCTGTTTTGTGTGTGTGTGTGTGTGTGTGTGTGTGTGTGTGTGTGTGTGTGTGTGTGTTTGTTTTTGCCAGTCCTGAGGCTTGGGACTCAGGGCCTGAGCACTGTCCCTAGCTTCTTTATGCTCGAGGCTAGCACTCTGCCTCTTGAGCCACAGCAACACTTCCACCCTTTTCTGTTTGTGTGCTACTGAGGAATGGAACCCAGGGTTTCATGCATGCTAGGTGAACACTCTACCACTAAGCCCCATTCTCAGCCCCAATTATGGCAATTTCTATAGCCAGAGTTTACAGGATATCACCCACTCTAATAAAACTACAAATAAATACAATACAAAATAAAGCAAGAGTTAGAGAAACAGTCACAAGGATGTTTTACTGTTGTATACGTGGAGATAAGACTAGAGAGTATTTTAAAATATGAAATTTTCTTAGAGGATCTTGAAGTCTGACTTTGGCCCCACCAGGCCCCAGTGGGGCTCAAAAGTCTGACAGTAAGAGCAATTTTTAAGAACATGGTCCAATTAATTAGAACTTCTATTGCGCATGGGACAGACCAGTGGCTCGCACCTATAATCCCATCTCTGAATGCTGAGACCTGGAAGATAGCAGTTGGAAACAGCAAAAGGTCAGACTAGAAGCCTGGCTCAAGTGGTAGACTGTCAGCCAGAAGTGAGCAAGGCAAGCAAAACGTAAAGGCTCTGTATCAAGCCCTGTACTGGCACAAACATATAAAAAAATCAAAGTTACTTCTTTTCATGGTGGTGTATGTCCATAATTTCATCCATCCAGGAACTTGAGGCAGAAATGTGAAAGTTTGAGGCCTGGTTTCTAAGAGACACAAACTTTAAACAAGATTAAAAACGAAAAAGAGCTGGGGAAATGGCTCAAGGTCTAGGGCTAGACTAGCTCTGGCCTTGTTGGGTCCCCGGTGTATGAAGAAAACGAGTAAGACACCATGTGCTGTCATTCGCTTTATCTGAACCGCCGGGCGGTTCTTCTTGTTCCGGACCCAGAGAAATGTGGCCTGCTTCCGCATTCCCCAGGGCTGGGTGAAGGGCGGCGTCTCGGGCGCACTCTCCAATGCCCTTCCCCCTCAAGTACAAAGGTTGGACCCCAACATCTGTGCCTTTTACGTTTTTTAAAATTTTTCTTTGATCAGCAGGAGGTGCCCTACTCGAGAACGCACCGTGTCTTAGGTTGCCCCCCCCCCCCATTGGGAGATGTACTCGTCTTGGGCCACGCCCTAGCTCTTCAGGCTGACCTCCCTGCCCGGCTGGCAGGCCCGATGAGAGGACTCGGGGAGAGTGGGATTGGCACTTGAAAGAAAGCCCTGATCATTTTCTCTCATGCCAGCGGACCTCAGCGAGCAGCAGGTCCTAGGAGTCGAGTGACGAGCCTCATGGGGTTCCTAGATGGCTAAAAGTCCAAAGGCCACTTGGTACCTAGACAGCTCTGGCCTATCACTTACAATGTAAGAGACCCATGTGTCTAGCACAGGGCAATGTAAACATAATGTAAATGGGAGCATAAAGCAGACATGAGTATAAGCAACCATAATACAAGGCAAATGCAAACATGAGTAACTAACACATGAGCAATTACAACAGGCACAAAGCAATGGAGGGTCTCTTATCTGGCTTAGTCCATAGAAAATAGAGGAATCCTGGTCCATTCTGGTGTCACTCAAGGTAGTACAGATGTCTCTCCCTTTCCTTGATGGTGAGGTAGAGGTAGGTTCAGGTCCTGGCGATTTGGCAGCCAGGGTGCTGGTAACTTAACAACTGAGGTGAGTCAACACTTTATAGTAAACATTGCAGCAAGGTGCCAATCCCTTGCTTATTGTAAACATTTATCATAAAACATTAAGGTGTCCAAGTCCTTTAGCTCCTATTTCCCTCCAATGGGGGCCCCTAAGATAAGCGGCAAAGGGGGGAGCGAAGGGAGGAACAACAGTGTGCAAAATTTCCCTTTGGTTCTTGTGCAAGGCTGTGGGCCACACTGCCACAGCAAACATTACTCCAAAGGGCGCCAGGCAAAGGTCCAGGGAAGAAACAGGGCCGACACTGGGTCCATCGCTGGTACAGGCAGGCTTTCCCATTTCTCCATAGAAAATTCCACCACGGTCTTTGCTTTCCTGAGAGGAATCAAGGGGAGACATCCCTCAAGGGCAGGTGCCCTTGGGTGGTCATTCAGATGAACAATATTTTAAGTCTCTAGCTGGTATCCAGATTGGATTCGGTTCCCCAGTTGGGAAAACACATGCGAATCCCCTTCCCGCACTGATAAGTGGGTCTGGGCCTCGCCATACCCCTGTAAGGGGGTCCTTCCAAAGGACTTCCACCTTTAAGTGGGGTGTTTGGCTTGACCAGTGTCTCTGGAAGGCTGACAGAGGTTGGTCCTTAGAGAAATTTAAAATATTTAATGTAAACATCGCTGTCCTCAGCTGGTCATGGGAGCTTCCCCCTCTTTTTGTTTTAATAATTGCTCCTTCAGGGTCTTATTATGCCTCTCAATTATGGCCTGACCATTTGGGTTATATGGTATTCCAGTGGTATGTTTAATATTCCACATTTGCAAAAAGGCCTGTAAAGGCTTACTGGTGAAGCAAGGTCCATTATCTGTTTTAACCTGTAGACGGAGCCCTAGGATAGAAAAATATTGTAAGAAGTGGTTTTCAGCATGCCATGCTCTTTCCCCTGCATGCAGAGAGGCTCAACACACGCCAGAGCATGTGTCAATAGACATAAATATATATTTTAGCCTTCCCAAAGGAGCGTAGTGGGTTACATCAGTCTGCCAGATAAAATTGGGTTTTAAGCCTCTTGGATTGACCCCAGGAGATTGCAGGGGAGGGACCTGCATGAAAGGCATACACGATTTGCAAATCCTTATAATCTTTTAAAAGTCTTTTATAGGAATTGAAGGAAATCTCTGATGTAACCCTCTCCAATTTAAGTGAGTACGCTCATGGAGTCCTTGGGCCATTTGAAGGTTTTGAGGTTGTACAATGGCCAGAGCTATAATAGTTCCATTAGTGGCCAGCTGGTCAGCCATACGATTACCTTGTGTCAGGTCCCCAGGCAATCCTTGGTGTCCACGAAGGTGCTGTAAAAATATAGGCTCACCCCGCTCTTTTAACAGAGACCTGACTTGGATCATCAGAGGGGTGATTGGGTTTTCATCTAATTTAATGTATGAAAATACCAGGTTGGGTAGCAAATTAACCACATACAGACTATCAGAAAACAAGTTCATTGGCTGTTTGACATGGGTCAGTGCCAGGGCAACTGTGTACAATTCCTTAAATTGCACAGACCCAGTGACTACTTCAAAGTAATGGGTGTTTTCTTTCCCACCGGCAGGGGGCAAGGCGGAGCGCACCACTACGGCAGAGCCGGCTCGTCCCCCATCTGTAAACACATTGGCAGCCTTGACAAAAGGCCTGGTAGAAAAAAGTACAGGAGGCGTCCATTGTAGCCTGGAAAATGAGGTCACCCACCTCGAGGTGCCATAGTGGCAATCTACCTTTCCCATAAAGCCCTCCAGGGCACTGGACACACGTGCATTATTCCTTCTGTCCCATTCAAAATCTGACAACCGGTAGGGAATAGTTAGCACATCGGGATCTCGCCCATAATGTCTCAGGGAAGTATCCCTGCCCTTAATTACCAAGTCAGCTAGCTGGTCTAGCTGGGAATAAACTCTGGGAGCTCCTCCCACTGAGGCGTGCACCCACTGAAGAGGCTCGCCTGACTGAGTAATAGCAGCTGAGGAAATCTCAGATCCGGGGAGGATCCAAAGCCAAAGTGGGCACTCAGGCTTGTAGCGTGCCAGCTGTGCCTTATTTAGGGCCAATTGGACTTTTTGGAAGGCTGTTTGAAATGATGGAGTTATTGTAATAACATCAGTGGGCGCTTTGCCCTTCAAAGAGTCATGGAGTGGAAGCAGCTCCTCTGTAGGCAGGTGAAGCCAGGGTCTTAGCCAGTTAATCTCGCCTAACAGTCTTTGCATCTCCACCAGAGTATAAAATTACTGGAAGGATAACTGGGGCTTAAGGGGGCACACAGAGTCTAGTTTAAGCTCTGCCCCCAAGATCTTAAAGGGGTATACTTTCTGAAACTTGTCACTGGCTATATGCAGCCCTCCTCTTTGTAGGAGTGTTTGTACCTTGCTATAGGCCAAGTCTAGCACTTGAACGAGGGACAGTTGTTCTGATACCATTTTTTTTTAACTTTTCTAATTTGTTTGAGGGAATAGGCCACTGTTCCACCCAAATCGGGGTGCCCGGGTGCCATCGAATGGCAGGGACAGTAGGAACAGTGGCCTTCAGGATTGGGGGTGAGGCCCTGTAGAAGAATTAGGAGCCTCCAGTCCCGAGGCCTCAGAGGGAGGCTCTTTTTAGTAGCCACTAGGGCCACCTGACAGGTCCTGGCCTGTGATGACCGCAGCCTTAATCTTTCCCAAGATATCTCGTCCCAACAGGTTATCTGGTGATTTTGTTATTATTAAGGGACACACTATTCCCTTGCCACCATTCATATCATTCCAAGGAAGCCAGTTCCTGGTTGTTTCACTCCCAGCTGTGCCTCCCACCCCCGAGATCTGGGGGCTGGGGATTAGGTCCCAACATGGAGGCACTAACTCCTTCTTTAATATGGTCCGATCTGCTCCTGTATCAATTAAGAATCGGAACTTCTTTCCAAATATCATGATTACTGTCTCTGGCCTCATCTCGGGGACAATGGGGACTGGCTGGAGGGCCTTAGGCTGTTTATTGCCTTGGTGGGTAGGGAATCTGAGTCAGGCTTAAAGCAGATGTTCTGCCCAGGGCGCGTTCGGCCTGCCTCTCTCACGAACTGCCCTCCTGAACTCATGGAAATCTGTAGTTTCCTGCAACTCCCATGAAGGGGTAAGGGCTCCGAATTTAAAAGCGGCCAGGCCGTTTGCATTTGGTGGTGGGGCGCCGCCACTTCCGAGGCTGGCGGCGGCTGTAAAACTGCAGCCCAGTGGGGCTGCCAAAATCTGCATATGTAGGGGTAGCGAGCCGCGGGAACTGCGTCTGGATTGGGGTCACAGGGACCAAGCGTGCATTCGTCCCTGGGCCTCTCGGAGCGGGGTGTCGGGGGCCCCCTCCGCATCAAAATTCCCTCTGGCTGCCCTCTCCTGAATCCAGGGATTCCCCCGTGTCCGAGGAGAAGCAAGCCTTGCGGGTCTTAATAGCTCGCAGTCGGAGTTCTTCTCGCCATTCTGACTCCTGCAATTCCTGCTCTAGTTGGTCCCAAGTTTCCCACGAGAGTGGGTTGGCTCCAGTTAGCCACGGGACCCTGAGATTTAGCTCCTGCCAAATAAGCATGGCACATGGTTCTGAGATATTCATGCCCACGTTTTGGAGGGTGAATTTCAGGATTTCAAGGGGTGAATTACTTCGCCTACTTTGAACTTGTCCCATCCTCGTTGATGACCTGGGTGGGAGGACCACGTGTCCCAGAGTTTCCACTCTAATTCCATGAGGGTCTATCGGGAGCCAGACTTCCTCACGTGGGTTTTGCGAAACCACGCTGGGCGCCAAAAATGTCGGGCTCGGGTCGCCTCCCCTGGCGCGGGGACTAAGACTCTGCTACGCTTCTCACCACTCCCTTTCTCACCCTCTCCCCTGGTCACCCGACCTGCAGGTAAGACCAGGGTGGAGTGGGGGAGCCAGCACAGACCTCACGTGCACACGGCCAAACGAGATCGCTTACCTCCTTACCAGTAAAGAAAGCCAGGCATAGGCGGGTCTCGGAGAAGCTTCAAGAGCTATCTGGTTTACTAAGGTGGGGGTAAAGACAAATGATAGGAAGGAACGAGAGGAGACTGGCCGGCCAGGACGCTGATAGGCTACGAGCTTACCATATGACCCCCTCATGAGCTAACGTCACACGAAAGCGCTGTGCCAGGGAGAGACTGGGGGCTCATGGGCTGGCGAGAAAGTTGGGGGTTGTTTGCAAAGCCGGTTCTTCTGGTTCCGGACCCAGAAAATTGTGGCCTGCTTCCGCATTCCCCCAGGGCTGGGGAAAGGGCGGCATCTCGGGTGCGCTCTCCAGTGCCCTTCACCTGAAGTCCATAAGGCTGAATGAACCCCAACATCTGCCCCTTTCAGTTTTATTTTTTATTTTTTTCTTTGATCGGCTGAATGAACCCCAACAGTTTCCAAAGGATTCATCATAGAGATGAAATCCCAAAAGATGAACTTAGGGGAAATCAAAATCAGATGGTATAAGCCATTTTGAACATTTCGCACTGGTATGTATCTGCATGTGGACATACGTTTGTCTCTACATGTGTTTCCATTTCCCAATGTGTGTCTGCAAGGGGAGGGATTTTGTGTGTGTGTGGAGGCTGGTAAATCACTTCCTGCCAGGCACGAGTGGCTCACACCTGGAATCTTAGGTACTCAGTAGGCTGAGATATGAGGATCGCAGTTCAAAGTCAGCCCAGGCAGGAAAGTCGATGAGACTCTTCTCTCCAAATAACCACCAGAAAACCGGAAGTGGTGCTGCAGCTCAAGTGGTAGAGTGCGAGCCTTGAGCTGAAGAGCTCAGGGACAGCCCAGACCCAGGGATCAAGCCCCAGACCGGGGGAAAACACATCATGTTCTAGCATCATTTTACTTGTAATTTTTTGCATTAGTAACAAAACTAAGCCTTGGCATCTCATGCACACCCGACAACATACAAAGCCTAGATATTAAGTAGTCTGAATTCACCCTGAACTTCAGGAAACTGAGGAATCGGTGCACCCAGACCTTCTCGGGGATGCTGGGGTGCATTGGGAAAACTATGATCTGCAAATAGTGAAAGTCCTAGGAGGAGCAGTCAGAAGCCCAGGAGGACAATGTGGGGTCCACTGGAGGAGGAGGCTTAGGAAGTGGTCCCCAGGAAGGGACCTCAGCTTTGACAGAAGACCAAAGGGAACTTGAGATCCAGGTCTCCACACAGCCCCATTGCAGTCCCAGCCACAACTGGCGAACTCGCCCGAGATAGGCAGGGAAGCGCCGTGCGTTCTGCTGCTGGCCGGTGTTCCCTGGCTCTGACTCCAGGACACCCTGCAGGGAGCGCCTGGTGGACACCTGCAGACACTGGACCAACCCCCACCCACCACCCACGCCCAAGCTGCACCCAGAAGAACCTTCTGGCACTTCCTCTGGAGAGGCAGGCAAGTGGCACCAGGCAGCCAGACCAGGACAGCAGGGAAGGGAACACTGCGGTGACTCCTGCAAGCCAACCCCAGGTGCCAACTGCAGCACTGAAGATGAAAGAGCCAGACCAATCAGGTCGGCTCCTGGAGGATTACTTGTGCTCTGCCACCGGGACAGGCTCTACTGCAACTGAATCAGGAGACGACCAGGCAAGATTCAGATTTGCAGACAGGGAGCTGTCCTTGTCCTCTGCAACCAACACAGGCTCTCCTGGACCTGAATCAGAAGATGAAGACCCAGGACTCAGCAATGCTGACTGCGAGTTGTCTTCGTCTGCTGCAACTGGAACAGGATCTCCCGTACCTGACTCAGAAGATGAAGAACCAAGACTAAGCTTTTCTGACTTGGAGTTGTCCTTGTCCTCTGCAACCGGGACAGGTTCTCCATCACCTCAGTCTGAAGATGAAGAAGCTCAACTCGGCTTTGCCGACTGCGAGCTGTCCAGCGTATCCACCCTGGACTCCTTCCCATCAGAGGAGGAAGGGGAGGAACGAGCACAAGACAAAGTGCTTTACAGGTAAGGCCACAGTCGTACACTGCCAATGATCACTCCTGACCAAGTGTGAGGAACTCCGTGCTGTTGGAAATGAGCTGTTTTCCTCTGAGAGGTCAGTCACCACAGAGGGAGACCCGAGACTCAGCATTCCTTCAGGAACGTCGGCTTTACTTCTGTGGAAGCAGGTGCAGTTGACAAGAGTCAGTTCAGCGAGGACGAGGGGCGGGCAGCGTCCCAGGTTGATCCCTCCCACGGCGCTGCCCTTGATCTTGATCACAAGTTAGGTTTAAAGACGTTTGCGATTAGGTGGTTTGAAATATTCAAGAGTTTACCCCCCAAATCACCCCCACACCTTCAGGTCTAAAGTCAGAGAACTATTTCCTCCTTTAAAAGAACATAAGGCCCAACTGAAGTCACTTTGTGTCAACAGGATTTCCTGAGGATGACTGAAAGCACACAGACATATTTCAGGTTGGATAACAACATGGCGGCAGCTGCCCTACAATGGTGTTGCTTATGCCAAGCAAATATTGCATAGCAAACACCTTTCTCCTCCCATGCGCACCACTCTTTATTTAGGAAAAGGTGAAAGACACAGATTTTGAGCAGGAATTCCAGGGTGCCTCAGAGCTCAGTAGTAGTGAAGTATTAACCCCCCCCCCCCACCACACACACACCTCATTTCCCCCAGGTCAAGCAGAACGTCAGGTGTGCAGGCCTGTGCTCATCTGCAGGCAGGCATGGCGGAAAGTTCCCTCACCCCAGGCAGAGCACCCCATGCTGGGCCTGGCCAAGGGTGCCCGCCCTTGACCCCCAAGAGACCATAGCCTACTTTTTATTTTCTGTTTCTTCATGAAGACTCCCATGAGCCTGACCCCAACTTCACCCGCCCTGCGCAATCTCCAACCCCAGGGGAAGCTTGCTGCCCCTCGCTGCCCCTCAGTAAACAGTCCTTGCCTGTTGAGACTGAGTCCGGCCTGTTCTCCCCCCCACCCCACCATTTTCCTAACAAGCAGCAGCAAAAAGGCGCAGGGAGAGGAAGACGATGAGCCCCAGAAGCTCCTCAGCCAGGGAGAAACAGAGGAACCGCAGGAAATGTCCAAACGGGCTGCCAGGCTGGTGGGGGACACAGAATGGGGGTCTCCGTGTGAGCAGGAGAGGGGACATGGAAACTCCCTCATCGCCTGCTCTTTAGCTTGGCTTTGGGTCTAATCCTGCTTTAAACACACACACACACCTGTTGATGGGGGAGAGGGAAGAAAAGCCTGCACTGCTGGCTCATGCTTGTAATCCGAGCCACGGGGGAGGCTGAGATCTGAGGATCAGGAGCCCTGAGCAGCCCAGGCGGGGAAGCCTTCAAGATCCTCATCTCAACCCTATGAAAAAGAAACCAGAAGTGGCACTGTGGATAAAGGGTTAAGACTTCTAAGCTTGGGAAGATAAGCTCAGGGGTGTTGCTGAGGCCTTGAGTTCAAATCTCAGGGCGGGCATAAGATTAAAAAACAGAGACAAGGACCAGCTGGAGTCAGTGTCTCCTAGCTGTTATGCTAACTGCTCATGAGATTGAGATAGGATGAAGTTTGGAAGCCACCATGAGTCCTGCAAAGGCTCACCCTGAGTCCAGAGACAGTCTCTCTTCAGGTTTCTGATTTCCAACAGGGTCCTGTCTGCCTGCTGAGGACCTGACCCTTGTTACACCCGGCCAGAACACACACAGGGCCAAGCCCCAGACCCTGTCCAGCTTCTCGACCCCCCAGGCTCTCTTTTCTACCCATTAGAAGCCCTCCTCTGGACGGGGCAGCTCACCTCAATCACATACTTATGACTAGGAGGTAGTTCAATCTGGGTTTTCTTATGAGCAAGAGGGTTTTTTTCACCTAGCGGGCCTGCATGGACATACTGAGGCAACTGCTTGGGAGTGCAGGAAAGGACCACAGTGGCCTGAGGTCATGGCTCCTTGGACTCAGTGTCTTCAACGTCACGGCATTTCAACCACCTTCTAAAGTTCCTCCCAGGGAGGGGGCCAACTGGACAGCAAAGCACTTTATAGAGATGGCTGGGTCTGGTCATTGGTAGAGCGTCTGCCTAGCAAGGGTGAGGCCCTGGGTTTCCTCCTCAGCACCACAAGCAGCAACACACTGGGAGGAGGTTTGGGGGAACTTCTGGTGCCCCTGATTTCCTCCTTTCCCCCAGCACAGGACACAGGTGCATCTCACTCCAGGTCCAGCTGCAGTCCCCTAGGCCTTGCCTGGCCACCCTGTGTGGCATGGCCGCCCCCACCCCCTCCCCCAGCGCTGAGCTCAGCATGGCTCTCACTCTCCTCACCAGCCTCCCTCCTTCCCCTCACGCCACCATTCGCTTTGCCTCTTAATACTTTGTCTTCTAGCCAGCTCTATGTATTCCCTGAGGGACACCCCCTCCTTCTTGTCTCCCATCCCCAGGACTTTGACTCGAGATCAGCACCCATCCAGAGTCCCACATGTATCCGAAGCATTAGAATTCCAGAAGCTGAGAAATGAGTCCCGTGAGCAAGCGAGTCCACGGAGGGAGGTGCGGGTTGGAGCTTCTCCACGTGTGGGATTGTCTCTGGAGGAGGAGGTCCCCACAGGGCTGCGGCCGGGCGAGCGCCAGGCGACAGCACACGGCATGGCAGAGCCAGAGGGCAATCCTGGAGGAAAGCTCCCTGGGTGGCGAAGGCAGCGTCCGTGTCTGAACGGCTGGACTCAGGACCAGAGGCTCCGCTGGCCAGAAGCTGGACTCCAGTCCGGGCCATGGCCATGGTGTGCTCAGGAGCTCTTCCTGCAGCAGGAATATGATGGCTTCGAGGGAGACGTGGGCAGCGGGGCGAGCGGCAGTCAGTCCCGCACAAGGTCGCTTCCCATTGCCTGAAGGAGCGCGAAGGAGTGGGGGCAGCGCGGGCCGAGGGCGCCCAGGGCCTCCCCGCCCGTCTGCCACGCGTTCTGACACCTGGCCAGTGACATCTGTGACGGCCACCGAGGGCAGGGCCTGGCCGGAGCGCATCCCACGTCACCCTGGCTCTGACAGTTCCGGCAGCTGGACCCCTGGGGACCCGATCTCCGGAAACCCAGCCCTCACCATCTCACGGCTCGTGACCCCGATTCCTCCACGCAGGAAGTCCTGGAGCTACACGGCCAGAGATTCAGAGGTGTGCTGGGCACACACTGCTAGCAGAATGGCAGGAAGCACAGTGGGGGCTGCAGCAGCCCGTGAGGACCCGAGTCCCGGCACGGCTGTCTCTCCAGTCCCTAGAGGGGATTTGTCCTTGCAGGTCCCCCAGGCAGAGCCAGTGTGCCTGCTCTGCGCCCCTCCACCTTGCTGGGGTGGGACGAGAAGGGGGCCCTGAGCCGTCCACTGGGCCACATCCGTCCATGTGCTGCCCACGCGCCTCAGCCCAGCCCGGACACCTGGCCGTTCCCTGCGCCGTCAGCCTGGCGGGACAGACAGAGGACAGCAAGGGCCATGCAGCATCCCCGGCCTCGGCCGTCGACAGGACAATGGACGCAAACCGCGCAGACGCTGAGCAGGGGAAGATCCGTGTGTGGGGACACTGCGACAGCCCTCCACCCTGGCGCCAACGCAGAGTCCTCAAGATATTTCCAATGAAGAACTGAGTGGTCTGCGCTCACCGAGGGCAGGCAACACAGAGCAGGTGCACAGTGTTCCACCGCCCGACAACCCCAGTCCCCGATGGCTGAGGATCTGCAGCTCATGTGCACACAGCAAACGAGAGCCACGCACCTTCCAAACATGGCAGCTGGAGAGCCGCGCCCTGGTGCAGCTGCTGAGAATCTCCAACGGACGATGGAGGTGACAGAGCCTCCTCCAGCCGTGATAGCAAAGGAAGAACAAGCAAATGACACCCATGTCAGGGATGCGGAGCTGGCCAGGCCGTGTCTCCCGAGACAGAGCCCCTTCCACGTGTGGGGGAGTGGAGTCCCGCAGCATCTGAGGACTCGCTCCCTCACCAACGTCCTGACCCAACCCACGGCAGGATCAGAGAAGGTGCTGGAACTGGGCTCACAAGCCAGGCGGATTCCCAACAAGATTCAAGGCTCAGCTGCCCCTGCTGCTGGGGACACCAGTGGGCGTCCTGAGACGGGAGGACAGCACACCTGAGAGCTGCAGTTCAGGCCCTGGCTGGAGGAGGAACTGACCTTGCTCTTCCGCTGGGGCTGCAGTTGAACTGCAGACAGAGAGAATGCTGAGGTCAGGGAGCGGGGGATGGGCCAACTGTGGGCACTCCTCAGAGCAGAGCCACTCGGGACGTCCACTGCTGTGTCGCTCTCATGGCCCACTGGCACACGCCGTCTCACGAGGACTCCCAAGAAATGTTCACAAGTCGTCCTTCCTTCCTTCCTTCCTTTCTTCCTTCCTTCCTTCCTTCCTTCCTTCCTTCCTTCCTTCCTTCCTTCCTTCGTTCCTTCCTTCCTCCCTTCCTTCTTCCCTCCCTTCCTCCCTCCCTTCCTTCCTCCCTCTCTTTCTCTCTCTCCATAGACTATTTGCCAATGCTGTTTAACAATTAGTGTTGAATAGCTCACCTGATTTTTAGTGCAGACACAGAAGGCTGGGGGTTTGGCAAACATGTTATTTGCACAATGTGTAAAATTAGGTCATACATGTCCATTTTCATAAACACTCATGGATTCCCCTCTTTCATTAAAGCACTGGGTGAATAGGATAGGCTTTGCTTTTGGGTAGGACTGCAGTTTGTACTCAGGGCCTCGTACTTGATAAACAAGCATTGTAGGACACACATTCATCTTACTTCCATATCTGTGCCTTTACTTCTCTTCCTACCCTTCCACTTGGGCCTTCTGCCCACATAGCTCCTAAATATCATCTACAATGTTATTGCCTATCTACAACACCAATGGCCTGTAGTTATATTTCCTTAAGGGCAATTCATAACATACTGCTTGAGTACGCTGTGAAGGAATGCAGTAATGACTAGCACGGATGCGGGCAGGCACGCTTGTTATTTCCATAAAGGGCGCTGCTTCCAGATGACCGTGAATGAGCAGGAGTGCTCCCAGCTGACCCCAATGTGTCTCTTCCAGACACTCCCTCCTTCCTTGCTGAAGTGACCAGAGAGACTCGCCTGCCCTGCCTGTGTTTCCCTCATCTGAAGCCTGGTAGGACCTCAGGTGACCTGGGCGAGGCTTGAGATCACTGCAGCACAGCCCAGCTCTCCTACAGCTCCCTCCTCTGGCAGGTGTCTGGCAGCAGCCTGATGCCCCGCGGCTCCCACAGGGGATCCTAGCTGCTCAGGAGGCAGAGAGCTGAGCATCACAATAGGAAGCCAGCAGGGGCAGAAAAGACCTGGAGGCTTGTCTCTGCAGTGAGCCAGCCAAAGCTCAGCTGTGTTCAAATGGAAGTTGTGGCTCAGGTAGTAGCGTCCCAGGCTTGAAGAGGACAAGCTGAGGGGAGCACCCAGACCCTGAGTTCAAACTCGGTACTAGAATAGACCGTTGAGTCGGGTGGCTCTATCGTTGTCGTCCCTGGGGGACTTTGCAAGCCCAGGGTGACCACACACAAAAGGAGGATGGTAAACAGGTTTTCCACCCTGTCACCTTCTGGAGAGTCCTGGTAGCTTGGAACGCTTTCCAGTAAAGACTGACTCAGTGGGCCTTGACGTCCTGGCACAGGCAAGATGGTCTGGACAGCCCGTAACTGTTGCGGTCAGCAAGTAAAGGGGCTCCACCCGCCTCAGGAGAGGCTCCCGGGACCCTCAGTGCTGGAGGAAGCCTTGGGGACCGCCTGCTGTTTGTGAGAACTGTTCACATTCCTGCTTTGTTGCATTCCTAGAGGTACTACAAAACATCCAGCACCCCATTCTCCCCACCGCTGCCTGCTCCAGAAGGAATGAGTCTCTGGAAATTTCCACTTGAACCCACCTAGCTCTCATTGGGGTGGAGATGTCCCCCAGAGCCCTCAGCACCCCTCCTCCTGCACCTCGTTCAGGGATGGCTGGCTCCTGGCCTCCAAATCAGCATCTGGAAGTTGCTGGGCCTCAGCCTCCTTGAACAAGGCCGCCCCTGCACCTGTAAGGACAGCTGTGGGAGGAGGCTGCTCCTGTGTCCTGAACCCCTCCATCCCAGTACAGTGACCCCAGCGGGAAGCCTCCCCAGAACACAGGGGCCAGGAGACTTTGTAGATCCCTTGAGTTCCTGAAAGCCTTTTCCAGCCTGGCTGGGAGGGCCAGACAACTGCCCTGAATGCCAGGAAGCCCCAGATCTCCCCTAGGGACTCGAGTTTGCCTGGGTCACCCTCCCGGAGGGCAGCTTACTTTGCAGGGAGAGCTGGCAGAAGTGGCTGGCCAATCTCATGGTCATCTCAGCTATGTCTTGCTGATGATAAAGCCGCGCAAACACCAGGATCTCCGCATCTCCTCCAGGGGCCTAATGATTCACACGCACATACACTCACCATGGGGCACGAGATCTCCATCCTTGCCTGTATGGGGAGAAAGGCAGTGGAGATGGTGGTGGGAAAATGGAGGCCGGGCCACCAGGGGACACATCTTGGGGCCCTAGCAGCAGGACAGGCTGGCTCTGCTATTGCCCAGAGCCAATGGGGTATGGGTAGGAGGACCTCGCAAGCCCCTCCCATTCCCATGCTCCCCAAACATCCTTTCTAGCAGCCCTGCCTCCAAGCGAACTGTTCTGGTATTCTTTAGGAACTGGGACTGGACCATGTGGGCACCTGGAGAGGCTTCTGAGCACCTGGAATGGAGTCCCTTCTCCATGCTGCAGAAGCTCAAGCCTCAGAAACTTCTCTGGAGTGGCCACGCTGGAGTCTCAGCACCGACACCGGGGAAGCACAGAGGTGGGACCTGAGCTGAGCTGCTGCGATGTAACTGTACCCAACTTCATGTCCTTCCCCATTCCCATTCCAAATGTCTTTTTCCCAAAGGCTCGAGGTGCATGGAGACAGGAAAGGTAGGGTTGTTCCCAGGACAGATTTCCAGAGAGAAGGAGTGAATGTACCCCTATGCTTACAGCTAAGGCCCTGTGAAGATGAGTCAATGACATTGCTTTCCCCATGTGTGCCTGCAGTGAAACTAGGAGAGGATGCTGAGGTCCAGGATGTGGGCGTGGCCAGCTGTGGGCTCTCATCAGAACAGAGCCAAGCAGGAAGATCACTGCGGTGTCCCCTACATGGCCCGCCCCTAGACTCATCCCTCACACAGGACTTGTTCAAGTGGCCACAGAAAGAGGAAGAGGAAGTCCACCACTGCCTGCCTTCCTTCCATCCTTCCCAGAGGGTGTGTGAGCCTGGCTGAAGGTAAGCAGCTCGGCTTCTACCTGGAAGACTGCACAGCACTGTTCTTCACAGTGGAGATGGGTCCCAGTGCCTTCTTGTTTCTCACAAAACAGGTCATAACAGATAAGAACATCTTCTGTGTGTTTCTTATGTCAACTTTATTGAGCTGCTGTCTTCAAATGAAGAGGTTTCCGAGCTAACTCTTTATTTGCTAGGATTACATGTGTAACCCATAAAATCTGATTTCTTTTTTGATAGAGAGAGAGAGCAAGGGAGAGAAAGAAGAGAGAGAGAGAGAGAGAGAGAGAGAGAGAGAGAGACAGAGAGAGGAAGAATATCCTGCCTGTCCATAGCCAAGGCTGGTCTCACACTCTTCATCTTTCTTCTTTCCTTTCTTTAGGCTCTAAGTGCAGGGATTCCCTCATGTCCCTTCCCCGGCATTTAGGAATTCTCAAAGACCAAAAATCTCTGGGAGGATTTCCTCCATTATTAGAATCTTCCCTGCTGACTAAGTTCCTCTCCAGGAAGAGCTTCTCTGTAATCTGTGACGTTTAGGGAGAAGTGGGAGAAAGTGTTTAGAAGAGAGGATCCCGCTGACACAAGTTTAATACTTGAAGGGAAAACCAGGGCCCGTGGTACTCACCTCTTCACCTCCAAGCCTGGCTAACTCGGAAGGGGAAGGGTGAGAATCAAGGTTCCCAGCCCGGCTGGGCAGAGACCCCTGTGAGACTCCTATCTCCAAGGAACCTGCACAAAACTGCAACTGCGACTGTGGCTCAAGGGAGAGTTCAGGGCCCCGAGTTGAAGAACCCGGTAACATCCACACACAAAACCCATCAACGATCCTTTACAGAAAGAGTGAAAGACTCTCGACTTTATTTCCCAACACTAGAGGAAGCCCGGGGACTTCCTAAATATTCTGACCTTTTAGCCTTGAGGTGCTGATGAGAGGGGGCAGCCAGGGTAGAGCGGGTGGCCTAAGGCTTTTCCCTCATGTTCATTCCTGCAGTCACATGCAAACACACACTCCTGGACACGTGTGTCCCAGGGCACCCAGGCGCGGACAGTGGGTTCCCCCATCTCAAACTTGGTGATCCAAGCTACAGCTGTGCCACTTCCCCCAGATTCATCAGTGGACTGGTGACCAGCCAGTTCCCTGACAGCCTAAAGCTTTTTGATTTGGGGTGGGGTGGGGTGTGGGGTGGGGTGAAGGCAGTACTTGTGCTTGAACTCATAGCCTGGGCCTTGGCTCGGCTATTTTCCCTTGAAGACTGGCACTCTACCTCCTGAGCCATACTTCCCTTTCAAGCTTTGTGCTGGCTCATTAGAGATAAGAGTCTCCCAAATATTCCTGCATGGGCTGCCTTCATACACCAACCTAAGAAGCTAGGATTAGAGGCCTCATCCACCACGCATACTTCTTAGTTATTTTTATTCCAGTTGGTAGGTAGAGAGTCACTGTGTCTAGTTGAACAGGAGGCTTGGAGATGGCCGGTAAAGTGACATTTTTGCCAGGATTTCCCCGTTTGGGGAGCACACTGATTCCGGAGACAAGAGCACAACATGATTCACGACTGCAAACGGAAACATGTATAAACAATCTGGAAATGTGAAAATCTGAGGTCTCTTGAAAGAGACTGTGTTTGTTAGACGTTGGGAGGGATTGTGGGGGAAATGAGTGCACTGGAGAAGCTTGTGAGAAACAAAGAGGGGGAGAGGGAGTGAACTCGAGGCAATGCAGATTGCACCACGGGTGTTTCTGGATCTCCTTCACCAGCAGAATACACACTTTAGAAGACGCCTCTCACCTATGTGCCTAGACTTCCCGGGGGAGACAACACAGCCAAAACTGTCACCCTCCACCACTGTCTGTGCCATGTCTTCACTGAGCTGTCCAGAGCAGGCTGGTCCTTCAGGGACAAAGAACTACAAGCCCACGGAAGCCCAAGGCAAGCAAGCACTTGGCTGGAGGAAGCCTGAGGAAAGTGAATCACTTGTCCTGGTAGCCTTTCACCACCAAGGAGTCCAGCTGCACACGGGCGCAGGCGGCCAAGTCTTCTTTGGTTAGTGGCTGGCTCCGGACACTTTGCAGCATCTGGTAGCCTGGGCAGGGAGAAGAATGGTCAGAGTCCAGGAGCCCAGACAGGAAGCCTGTGGGGATGGAAGGAATGAAGGGAGGGGTAGGAGATATTCCATCCCATCCTATGGGTCCCCATTCGGATGCCCCCTCCCCACTTTCTCTCTCAATGACTTGATTCCAAATATGGTTAACCCTGGGCCTCTGCCCTCCAGGGGGCTTGGGAACATGTGATTCTCAGGTTCCTGAGCAGTCCAAGTCTTTAAGATGCCATGCATGAGCAGCAAGGCTTTGACTGCAAACTAGGTCATCGACGCTTACCTCGAGCTCGATAGTGAAAGTCCTTGTGCTCCAAAAGCCATATCATGCCCATCAGCCATTGCCTGGCCCTTGGGGGCCCCACCACGGTGACTCGAGTGTGGCCTGTGACGGTGAACCAGGGCTCCAGCTGAATGAGGGTGTGGCTGTGCTCCTCCATGCAGCAAAGATATCTATCCTCCTGCCCTAGGAACAGAAGAGGACAGGAAGAACAGGAAAACCCCAACAGAACTGGGGGTCAGGTGCCCCGATGGTGGGGGCCTAGTATGGATCAAAGAGGGAGCACAGGGAGAGATGGATAGGGTGAAGACAACAGATGGCACTGGGGTCACCTACCGAAAATCTCCTCCTCCTGCTCCTCTTCCAGGTAGAAAACCAACGGAGCACTGAAATTTTCAGGCTCGGTCCACCATGCTCCCATGCTGAGAGAGCACGTGTCCATGTTGTCCTCTACCCCGGCTTTACTCAGCACGGAGCAAGTCCAAGTAGCTGGGTGTAGAGATGAAGAAGATCCCGAGCTCTGTGTTTTGTATTCTCCCTCAGATAATCCACTCGTCTCCACCCTAGACCCACCCTAGAGAGGCTGAACTAGCCCTCAAGTCCTTCAGAGATAATTCACACAGTCACTGATAATTCAATCTTAGATTCCTCTGCTCTGGATTCAAACCTTTCTGATAAACTAGATAACACAACCCAGGGTTCTGAGGCCTAGAAATGCAAACTTGTCATCACTGTGATTTCACAAAAGATGTACTGAGCATGACCTTGGGTCTTGTGCTGGAAGAGAACTGATTCCAGAATGGCCCTAGGAGTTGATTTTTCTTTCCTAGCTACTCTGGATAGGGAGCAAGGAGAGTGGAGAATGGAGGGAGCTGGGGCACAATTATCCTGAAACTATCTCAAAGTAAGAGTTAATAAAAGCAAAGCGTTTCGGGTGTGGTACAGTACTAGTGCTGCGAAGTTTCAGTATTGACAGCAGATAGGATAGGATAGGATAGGATAGGATAGGATAGGAGAGGATAGGATAGGATAGGATAGGGGAAGAAGGGGAGAAGAGAAGACAGAACAGGACAAGACAATGGGACTGGAAAAGATGGGGGAACAAGGAAGAGGATAGCAAGGACAGGAGAGAAAGGAAAGGGAATATTGCTTCACTGATGGCATTTGCTTCTTTACTTGAAGGTTTGTGCTTGCGGTCTCCTTCCATGGATTATTTGTTTCTCTACCTAACTGGAGAAATCTCAGTTCATGGTTTACAAGCAGAGTCCTTTCAATTTAGACCCAAATAGCTTCTCTTCTGCAGTAGACAGTGGTCTCCTGAAAGCGTAATTCCTCAGGTCCTACCCATGTGGAGGGTAATACAGATATTTTCAGGCTATTGAAAGCTGAATTATGAAGAATATCCTGGATTTATTTTTTGAATCTATGTTTTCTCTTTCTTTCTAGTTCTTCTAATTATTCACTGAAGACAGTGAGGAATTTGATGGGTTTTCTAAGGACATTCTCCCCTTAATCTTCAACCAGTAGAGGGAGCCCAGGAACTTATGAAATGGTCTGAACTTTTAGCCAGGAGGTGCTGGTGAGATGAGGCAGCCAGAGCAGAGCAGATGGCATAAGGCTGTTACCTTGTGTTCATTCACTGCAGTCACAGGCAAACACACCACTGCAATGACACCGATTTCCTAAGCACCCAGGCTGGAACAGGGAGTTGCCCAACTCTAACTCGGGCATGCAAGCCACAGCTCTGCCGGTGTGCCCAGATTCCTGGGTGAGCTGATGATCTCCTAGTTCTCTGGAGCCTTTTGAAGTGACCATTTGTCACGTATTGGGGCTGGAACTCAGGGCTGTGCATTCAGCTTTTGTGCTCAAGGCCGGCCCTCTACCACTTGAGGGACACTTCCACTGTGGCTGGTTCACTGGAGAGAAGAGTCTCAGACGTTCCAGCCTGAGCTGGCTTCATGTGGAGATGTAAGCTAGGATTCCAGGTGTCAGCCCCCAGCAACCGGGTTGTCTATTATATTTATACAAGTTGGTACAAACAGTCACTGTATCCCATTGACTGGGAGACTTGAACATAGCAGTTAAAGGTATGCAAAGTTATGCAAGATAATGAGAGCACATCATACTAGGAACAATCACTTTATAAAGGAGACTTAAACACTCTCAGTACTTACTTGAGCAAATATAATAAGAAGTATATATAATGGGAAATAGAGTACATGAACAAACAAGAATGTAAATGAAAGCAATGTTGAATTTTTGTTTTTCTGCAAACAGAGCCAATGCATTCTTCTCAAGTTTTTAAGGAAGACTAAAACCCTGATCACATATAAGCTTTCAAGTGATTCTCAGTGAATTTCACATGAGGGCAATTCTATCTTCCATCTCTGACTAGAGAGAGCAAATAGGAAGTTAACAATACAAAATAAGAACAAAAAATGGCAAATGGTTCAGAAATATCAAGTCATCTGAATCTACTCAAAGATGTAATTCACACTAGATTTGGAAATCATCATATAAGAATTCATATATAGGGACATAAACATGAACACAGTGACTAAAGTGTGGTATACACAGAGGAGGTTTCTAATGGATTAACTTCTTAGAAGAAGTAACCTATAGTATAGCAAAGTGAATACAAGGATGCAGATACACGTGCTGTTAGGAAGGAGAGAGGAAGAGATTAATGGGGAGAAAATACACTGCAGTCACTCAATAGAGTGAGTGCTGTCAATGGAGATATATATACATATATATATGTACATACATAGTTATATAGATATGCATTTATGTATGTGAAAATGGAGACAGATCTGGAACAAGAACGCTGTGGAGTTTCAGAGGCCCATTTCTCTTTTCTTGTGTCAGTCAAACCCCCATTATGATGAGATGCCTTCCAGTGACTGACACATGAAAGGAGACATTACTGCAGATGATCACCTGTGAGCACTCTATATCTCTATATCTCTCTATATATTCATTTTACAGATGTGTGTGTACATATATACAATATACAGAAGCGCAGGGGGACTGTGTGGGGTCCACTGGAGGAAGAGTAAGCTTAGGAAGAGGACCCCAGGAAGTGACCTCATCCTTGACAGAAGACCAAAGAGAACTTGGAACCCAGGTCTCCAGGCAGCCACATTCCAGACACAAATCGCAAAGGTGCCTGGAGGTAGCCAGAAAAGAGCCATGTTTTCCTGTTGTTGGCGAGTTTCCACTGGCTCTGAGTCCAGGAGACCCTGCAGGGAGCGCCTGGTGGACACCTGCAGACACTGGACCAACCCACGCCCCAGACCCCACGCCCAAGCTGGACCCAGAAGAACCTTCTGGCACTTCCTCTGGAGAGGCCGGCAGGTGGCATCTGGCAGCCCAGAGCAGGATGGCAGGGATGGGGACACTGCGGTGACTCCTGCAAGCCAACCCCAGTTGCCAAGTGCGGGGTGCGCTCGGTGCACAGTGCCCACGAAACTGAAGATCAAAGAGCCAGAACAATCGGGTCGGCTCCTAGACGAGGACTTGTCCTCTGCAACCTTGACAGGCTCTGCTGAACTTGAATCAAGACAGGAGGACCCAGGACTCAGCTGTACAGCCAGGAAGCTGTCCTTGTCCTCTGCAACCAACGCAGGCTCTGCTGCAACGGAGTCACATGAAGAAGACCCAGGATTCAGCAAAGATGACTGCCAGCTCTCCTCATCCTCAGCAACCAAGACAGGCTCTCCCATACCTGAATCCGATGATGAACACACAGAACACAGCAGTGCTGACTGCGAGCTGTCCTCTTCCTCAGCAACCGAGACAGGCTCTCCCATACCTGAATCCCATGATGAACACCCTGAACACAGCACTGCTGCCAGTGAGCTGTCCTCGTCCTCTGCAACCGAGACAGGCTCTCCCATACCTGACTCACATGAAGAACACCCAGGAATCAGCAATGATGATTGCCAGCTGTCCTCATCCTCAGCAACTGAGACAGGCTCTCCCATACCTGAATCCGATGACGAACACCCTGGACACAGCAGTGGTGACTGCGAGCTGAATTCGTCCTCTGCAACCGGGACAGGATCGCCCATACCTGACTCAAATGAGGAAGAGCCAGAAATCAGCAATGATGACTGTGAGCTGTCCTCCTCCTCTGCAAGTGGGACAGGATCTCCTGTCACTGACTCAGGACATGATGAACTCGGACTCAGGTTTTCTGACTGGGAGCTGTCTGTGTCCTCTGCAACCGGGACAGGCTCTCCAGCCCTTCAGTCTGAGGACGAAGAAGCTCGACTCGGCTTTGCCGACTGCGAGCTGTCCAGCAGTTCTACCCTGGACTGCTTCCCATCAGAGGAGGAAGGGGAGGAACGAGCACAAGACACAGTGCTGTGGCATCAGGAGCTGTCTCTGAGCAATGCTTGTGCCGAAAACCCCCTTCCTCCAGTGGCGGATGTGTGAAGAGCAAGGCCACACCATTCAGCTCCACGATGCCCCTGACACTTAGGACAAATGGACTCCAACCTGTGCCTGTCTTCTCTGCGCCAGAGATCCCACAGGCTCTGCATATCTTTTCTGATATGGACCCACCTTTATGTGGAGAGGGCAACTTAGCTGCAGCACATGCACCCCAGTGTGCTTCCACTAACACTGCGGGCACAATTTGGTTTGTGGACTCAGGAAGTCCAGAGCTCCACTGAGCGCCAGCTCAAACACTTAGAGAAATCCTTTCCCTCCCTTGAAAGACATCCGCTTTTGTCTTTATTTCACCTTCGTGTTATGTACCTTTCAATATATTTTAATAAATAGTTATTGTTATTCCTTTCAGGTACATCATTCAAGGCACTAACTCAGTGCCCGATTTGAGAACCATGAGCTCCACCAGCTGACTCCGCAGAGCCCGTGGTCCTGAGGGGAGGAGGCTCACAGCGCCCTAGAGGAAGTGGGGGGAAGGCCCTGGTGTGCAGGGAGCAGGTTAAGGTCAGCGCAGTGGCCAAGTGTACAGCCTTGTGTGGGTACAGCTGTGTCTGAGGCAGGGCCAAGAATATTTGAGGGACATAGACTCTGTGGGTAGTAACACATTTACAGTAGACAGCTGTTACCAGCTGTGCATCTGCGCGATGGAACCTCATCCTAACCCAGGGTTGGGAGAGGGCAAAAAACAAAACAAAACAAAACAAAACAAAATACAGTGCTGCGTGGATCGCTTGTCTGCCATGAGCCAAGGCTGTGTGCAGGCAAAGGGGAAGGGGCATTGAGGACCGAGGGGGCGGTGCCAGCTCTTCCCCGGGACATTGGGTTTCTGGCGGCTGAGTTGAGAGACTTCAGAGGTGGCCATCACTTTGGGCTGTGTGAACTCAGCCGCCCGGTGACCATGGGGAGGCAGCCGGGAGTCATGAGGGGCACAGTGGAGGGCTGTCCAGAGCAGAGGCTGCTCAGTGTGCAGGGAGACCGTTTCTGAGGCCCAGGGGCCAGCTGTGGGGTTCCTGGGGCTGAGGTAGCAGCGGCTGAGTCTCAGGTCAATCACAGGTGCTGCACTGCAGTGTTAGGAGCACAGCGCTCTTTCTCCTCCCTGGCCACCCTGTCAGCCAGGCCCACAGCCAGCCCCACTCCTGCTTTCCAGCGTGAGGAGGCCCTGCTGTCCCCAGTGCAGCCGGGAGGGAGGAGGGGCGCTAACAGTGTGGCCAAGATGCTGGGCCTGACTCTGACCTGAACATGTGTCCTTTAGGGCACTGCCCTTGGATTTAGGCTGAGCGGTGGGTGGAAGCAGGCACATTTATTTAGCATCCTGCTCCAATCAGTTGGCTTCCTAGAGACCTGTATTATCACTACCTATGCCTGACTTCCAAATCCTGACTCTATTTTTATAGACTAGGTATTTTATCCACGTGGATCAGGCTCAATTCAAAGGACAGCAGAGATGTGGAACAGCAGAAGCAGCAGGGGAGTGAAAGGAGGGCCTGCTGGACTGCCTCTCCTCCTTCACTGCCCCATAAACTAGAACTAGATATGCTCGTGGAACCAGACAGATGTTACCTTCATCCATCTGCTTCCTGCAGCATTGGTTGTCATCAGGGTGGTGCAGATGTGCCCCAGCCAACACTTAGCCTTTGCAGGGTTTTACTGTTTTTACTTACACCAGTAGATAAAGCATATACATGTTCCTGCAACCCATCGGACATTTGCGAATTTCATTGCATCACAGTGAAACATAAAGGGACATACAGCTAGGTATCATTTTTTCAAATTGTTGGGAACCATGAATTGTTGGGATGTATTGAAGTCATGACAGAATGGGATACAAATTCTAGAATCTCCACAAGGCAAATGTCACTTCTGCAGAAGTGTGTGCACTTGACCAGAGTCGGGTAAGCGAGACCTGGCACAGGCAGGTTTTACCCCTCACATTGCTGCCCCTCCTTCTGCTTTCATCAGATCTTAGGGTCACAGTCTTTTGACACTGCCTAGTCCCAAATGGGATCTCTATCCAGTGTGGCCTGCTTACCATTTTCAGAAGGGCCAAGACTAACTTCATCTACTTGTCCTCATTCTGCCCACAGATGTTGAATTCATGATGTCCTGTGAGCCAGGCCCTGTGTGGAGTCAGACCAGAGCTCTGGGTATGTCTCCTGAGGGCTTCGTGGCTCCCATCTGATCATTTTGTTTCCAGGCCTTCACTGGCACTCTCAGATTTCAAGAATCATTTGCTTCAAAGAGTTGCTTCAAAGGGAAAATACCACTTTTTTTTTTTTTTTTGGCTAGTCCTGGGCCTTGGACTCAGGGCCTGAGCACTGTCCCTGGCTTCTTTTTGCTCAAGGCTAGCACTTTGCCACTTGAGCCACAGCGCCACTCCTGGCTGTATATGTGGTGCTGGGGAATTGAACCCAGGGCCTCATGTATAGGAGGCAAGCACTCTTGCCACTAGGCCATATCCCCAGCGCGGAAAATACCTCTTTGATTCCTCATTTGCCTTCAGTCCCATTGTCCACTTTGCTTGTCAACTCGTAAGAGAGAAACTCAGAGAAGTTGCGAGATTTTTAAGTGCTGGGCAGGGGCTAGCTGGGAAAAGGGCCTAGAGATGAACTGACAGCTGACACAGGTTTGAGAAGTGACACAGGATCAGCCAAAAGGCAAAGAAGCTGGAGGGGAGACCAGAGTCAAAGAACAGCTACTGTCCCCCTATTCGAGTCACCTGCGTGGGCACTCTGGGTTGGCACAGAAGGACTTGAGGGCATGAATGGGTTCTCCTGGGTTGTGCAGCCTAAAATCATTAGGCACTGTGTTTCCATTTTCTCCTAAGCATGGGCATTGTTTCAATACCCCGTCCAAAGCCATATGCCTGGGGCTTCAACCTATAATCCTGGCAACTCAGAAGGCTGAGGTCTGAGGATTCGGGTTTCATGAGCCCAAGCAGACAAACCTGGGAAACTCTAATTTCCAATGGCCTACAAAAGGCAAGATCAACATGAGGCTCCCATGGTAGGGACCCAATCATGAGCAAATCAGCCGTGAAAATTCAAGCACAAGTACCAAACAATCCAACACACAAACTAAGCCCCTCTGTGACCTGTAGGCAGGACTCATGCTTAGAACAAAACCATGTTTCTGACCTACAAGCCACTGGCGTAATAGTGAGTTTTGTCCATGCCTATCATATGCATGGATGCTTGGACTCATGAGGCAAGAGCCACAGGATGGAGGCCCCAGACACACCAAAAGTCCAGACATCCTTAGACTGGTTGTTGGAGGCGCAGTGTCCTGGAGTCAACCTCACATTAGATATCAGCATTATTGTCAGCGTGAGGAGCTGCTTCTTAGGGTTCAGGATGGAATCTGTGTCCTCAACATGCAAATCGCACGACCAATATCAACGGTCAACTTGAAAATCAGAAAGACTTGTTTTGGTTGACAACTCTGGAGGTTTCAGTTCAGGTCTGATTTTCCTGTGGATATAGCTCTATGGTTTACAGCCACGGAGAACATCATGCTGGGATAATGAAGAGCAGGTAGGTCATCAAAACAACAACACAATCCTCCTCCCTGGCTGGGAATGTGGCTTAGCGGTAGAGTGCTTGCCCAACATGCATGAAGCCCTGGGTTCAATTCCTCAGCACCACATAAATATAAAGGGGGGGAGGAATGTTACTGTTACTCAAGTGGTAGAGTACTAGCCTTGTAGAAAGGAAGCCCCAGTGCTCAGGCCCTGAGAATAAGCCCCAGGACTGTCAAAAAAAACCCCAAAAAACAAGGGGGCCGGGGTGGCGGGGAGATGGCCTGCGGTTCTGCACGTGGAGCGCCCCTCCCTGACCGATCAAGGCCCTAAGGTTTCATTTGTCCCCTGCCAACTCTCCGTCCTCTCAGTGACCTCGTGTCCTGGCCGAGAAGACAGGCCTCCGTGCGTGGGGGTAGGAGAGCACCCCGAGCCCCTATAGCTGTGGGGCGGATCGTGGGCCTAGAACCTTCTAACACTGCCCCTTTTCCCTCCTGCCAGCCTTCCACCATGCCTGCGGGCATGTCCTGGCCTAGTTATCTGAAAATGGCAGTGGCCAGCCTCCTGGCCATGTGTGCCAGTGCCCAAGTGGTGCACAGTTACTACCGGCCCGACCTGACAAGACCTGAAAGTCCACCAAAGCCTGGAGAACTCAAAACAGAGCTCTTGGGACTAAAAGAGAGACAACACAAACCTCAGGTCGCAGAGCAATAAAAACTGTGGAACCCAATGATGCCAAAAATTTGTGAATGGAAGTCTTAAATATGTACTAAACATGACTTATTGTGTCAAACTACTTGTGGCTAAGCACCTAATGCTATGCTAATAGTGAATTGGTGCTTTGTCTATATTCACTGATTAGGTGAACTTTTCATTATGGTTTGACCAAAACGCCAAATTGCCTATGCTCAGCCTTTTGCATGTGGACTGGAAGATGGCTAGTCTTGTATATCATGTAAGAGAGAGCATTTGCCATGTTTCCTTCCATTTTGGTTCTGGATTTTCTGTGAATTAGCTTGAGTATTATGGCAGATGGGAACTACAAACTTAAACATAGTTTAAAAAAAAGTGTGTATGGGACCTAAGTTAATATTTCCCTAAATATTGGAAGTACTTGTATTGAACTTCATTAAGTCAAATGTTCTCTTGGAGATGTGTCTAGAATATCATAACACTGTGAGGTGATCTGCTAAAAATGCTACAAAATTTGAGAAACTGTAGATTTGAGAAACCAAGTTCAAATTGGTATTGACTTTTTAAATAAATGATACACACACACACACACACACACACACACACACACACACATACATGTCAGGGCACTGGTGGCTCAGGACACTGAGATCTGAGGATCACAGTTCAAAGCCAGCCCAGGCAGGCAGGAAAGTTCCTGAAACTCTTACCTCCAATTAACCACCAAAACAGTGGAAATGGAGGTGTGGCTCAAGTGGTA
>NW_025959620.1:0-31913 GCF_023159225.1 Perognathus longimembris pacificus
GGTCTGTCTGCTGTTTACCTTTGCTCCTGCGCGCACTGCCCTTCTCTCCATATTTATGTGTTTGTTTGTTTGTCTATCTAATCTTTTGGGTTTTTATTTCTAATGAGGTCGACCCGTTGTCTATTTATTATTTTTTTTACTACGCATCAAGCTGCGCTGCTTGTCTTTGCTCCTGTGTGCTCGCGCACTCTCGCCTTTTCCACTTATTTTTATTTTTGATTTATTTTTGATTTATTTTGTCAATTTTAAAAAAAATACGCATCGTGCTGTGCTGTTTGTGTTTGCTTGAGTGCATTCGCGCGCTCTCGCTTTCTCCACTTTACAATTTTTTTGTTATTATTTATCTATTCCTGAGAGTTTATCTTATTTTTTATTTGTTTATTTAAATGAAGTCGACCAGTTGCCTGCCCTTCCTTCCATAATCCGTCACCGAGACAAACTTAACAAAGTTCTGAGGTCGTCCTTGTAAAGATAAGGATTCAGGTCTGTCTGCTGTTTACCTTTGCTCCTGCGCGCACTGCCCTTCTCTCCACATTTATGTGTTTGTTTGTTTGTCTATCTAATCTTCTGGGTTTTTATTTCTAATGAGGTCGACCAGTTGTCTATTTATCATTTTTTTTACTACGCATCAAGCTGCGCTGCTTGTCTTTGCTCCTGTGTGCTCGCGCACTCTCGCCTTTTCCACTTATTTTTATTTTTGATTTATTTTTTATTTATTTTGTCAATTTAAAAAAAATACGCATCGTGCTGTGCTGTTTGTGTTTGCTTGAGTGCATTCGCGCGCTCTCGCTTTCTCCACTTTACAATTTTTTTGTTATTATTTATCTATTCCTGAGAGTTTATCTTATTTTTTGTTTATTTAAATGAAGTCGACCAGTTGCCTGCCCTTCCTTCCATTATCCGTCACCGAGACAAACTGAACAAAGTTCTGAGGTCGACCTTGTAAAGATAAGGATTCAGGTCTGTCTGCTGTTTACCTTTGCTCCTGCGCGCACTGCCCTTCTCTCCACATTTATGTGTTTGTTTGTTTGTCTATCTAATCTTTTGGGTTTTTATTTCTAATGAGGTCGACCAGTTGTCTATTTATTATTTTTTTTACTACGCATCAAGCTGCGCTGCTTGTCTTTGCTCCTGTGTGCTCGCGCACTCTCGCCTTTTCCACTTATTTTAATTTTTGATTTATTTTGTCAATTTTTAAAAAAAAAAGCATCGTGCTGTGCTATTTGTGTTTGCTTGAGTGCATTCGCGCGCTCTCGCTTTCTCCACTTTACAATATTTTTGTTATTATTTATCTATTCCTGAGAGTTTATCTTATTTTTAATTTGTTTATTTAAATGAAGTCGACCAGTTGCCTGCCCTTCCTTCCATTATCCGTCACCGAGACAAACTGAACAAAGTTCTGAGGTCGACCTTGTAAAGATAAGGATTCAGTGTCTGCTCTTTACCTTTGCTCCTGCGCGCACTGCCCTTCTCTCCACATTTATGTGTTTGTTTGTTTGTCTATCTAATCTTTTGGGTTTTTATTTCTAATGAGGTCGACCAGTTGTCTATTTATTATTTTTTTTACTACGCATCAAGCTGCGCTGCTTGTCTTTGCTCCTGTGTGCTCGCGCACTCTCGCCTTTTCCACTTATTTTTATTTTTGATTTATTTTTGATTTATTTTGTCAATTTAAAAAAAATACGCATCGTGCTGTGCTGTTTGTGTTTGCTTGAGTGCATTCGCGCGCTCTCGCTTTCTCCACTTTACAATTTTTTTGTTATTATTTATCTATTCCTGAGAGTTTATCTTATTTTTTATTTGTTTATTTAAATGAAGTCGACCAGTTGCCTGCCCTTCCTTCCATTATCCGTCACCGAGACAAACTGAACAAAGTTCTGAGGTCGACCTTGTAAAGATAAAGATTCAGGTCTGTCTGCTGTTTACCTTTGCTCCTGCGCGCACTGCCCTTCTCTCCACATTTATGTGTTTGTTTGTTTGTCTATCTATTCTTTTGGGTTTTTATTTCTAATGAGGTCGACCCGTTGTCTATTTATTATTTTTTTTACTACGCATCAAGCTGCGCTGCTTGTCTTTGCTCCTGTGTTCTCGCGCACTCTCACCTTTTCCACTTATTTTTATTTTTGATTTATTTTTGATTTATTTTGTCAATTTAAAAAAAAATACGCATCGTGCTGTGCTGTTTGTGTTTGCTTGAGTGCATTCGCGCGCTCTCGCTTTCTCCACTTTACAATTTTTTTGTTATTATTTATCTATTACTGAGAATTTATTTTATTTTTTATTTGTTTATTTAAATGAAGTCGACCAGTTGCCTGCCCTTCCTTCCAATATCCGTCACCGAGACAAACTGAACAAAGTTCTGAGGTCGACCTTGTAAAGATAAGGATTCAGGTCTGTCTGCTGTTTACCTTTGCTCCTGCGCGCACAGCCTTTCTCTCCACATTTATGTGTTTGTTTGTTTGTCTATCTAATCTTTTGGGTTTTTATTTCTAATGAGGTCGACCAGTTGTCTATTTATTATTTTTTTTACTACGCATCAAGCTGCGCTGCTTGTCTTTGCTCCTGTGTGCTCGCGCACTCTCGCCTTTTCCACTTATTTTTATTTTTTATTTATTTTGTCAATTTAAAAAAATATACGCATCGTGCTGTGCTGTTTGTGTTTGCTTGAGTGCATTCGCGCGCTCTTGCTTTCTGCACTTTACAATTTTTTGTTATTATTTATCTATTCCTGAGAGTTTATCTTATTTTTTATTTGTTTATTTAAATGAAGTCGACCAGTTGCCTGCACTTCCTTCCATTATCCGTCACCGAGACAAACTGAACAAAGTTCTGAGGTCGACCTTGTAAAGATAAGGATTCAGGTCTGTCTGCTGTTTACCTTTGCTCCTGTGCGCACTGCCCTTCTCTCCACATTTATGTGTTTGTTTGTTTGTCTATCTAATCTTTTGGGTTTTTATTTCTAATGAGGTCGACCAGTTGTCTATTTATTATTTTTTTTACTACGCTTCAAGCTGCGCTGCTTGTCTTTGCTCCTGTGTGCTCGCGCACTCTCGCCTTTTCCACTTATTTTTATTTTGATTTATTTTTGATTTATTTTGTCAATTTAAAAAAAATACGCATCGTGCTGTGCTGTTTGTGTTTGCTTGAGTGCATTCGCGCGCTCTCGCTTTCTCCACTTTACAATTTCTTTGTTATTATTTATCTATTCCTGAGAGTTTATCTTATTTTTTATTTGTTTATTTAAATGAAGTCGACCAGTTGCCTGCCCTTCCTTCCATTATCCGTCACCGAGACAAACTGAACAAAGTTCTGAGGTCGACCTTGTAAAGATAAGGATTCAGGTCTGTCTGCTGTTTAGGTTTGCTCCTGCGCGCACTGCCCTTCTCTCCACATTTATGTGTTTGTTTGTTTGTCTATCTAATCTTTTGGGTTTTTATTTCTAATGAGGTCGACCAGTTGTCTATTTATTATTTTTTTTACTACGCATCAAGCTGCGCTGCTTGTCTTTGCTCCTGTGTGCTCGCGCACTCTCGCCTTTTCCACTTATTTTTATTTTTGATTTATTTTTGATTTATTTTGTTAATTAAAAAAAATACGCATCGTGCTGTGCTGTTTGTGTTTGCTTGAGTGCATTAGCGCGCTCTCGCTTTCTCCTCTTTACAATTTTTTCGTTATTATTTATCTATTCCTGAGCATTTATCTTATTTTTTGTTTATTTAAATGAAGTCGACCAGTTGCCTGCCCTTCCTTCCATTATCCGTCACCGAGACAAACTGAACAAAGTTCTGAGGTCGACCTTGTAAAGATAAGGATTCAGTGTCTGCTCTTTACCTTTGCTCCTGCGCGCACTGCCCTTCTCTCCACATTTATGTGTTTGTTTGTTTGTCTATCTAATCTTTTGGGTTTTTATTTCTAATGAGGTCGACCAGTTGTCTATTTATTATTTTTTTTACTACGCATCAAGCTGCGCTGCTTGTCTTTGCTCCTGTGTGCTCGCGCACTCTCGCCTTTTCCACTTATTTTTATTTTTGATTTATTTTTGATTTATTTTGTCAATTTAAAAAAAATACGCATCGTGCTGTGCTGTTTGTGTTTGCTTGAGTGCATTCGCGCGCTCTCGCTTTCTCCACTTTACAATTTTTTTGTTATTATTTATCTATTCCTGAGAGTTTATCTTATTTTTTATTTGTTTATTTAAATGAAGTCGACCAGTTGCCTGCCCTTCCTTCCATTATCCGTCACCGAGACAAACTGAACAAAGTTCTGAGGTCGACCTTGTAAAGATAAGGATTCAGGTCTGTCTGCTGTTTACGTTTGCTCCTGCGCGCACTGCCCTTCTCTCCACATTTATGTGTTTGTTTGTTTGTCTATCTAATCTTTTGGGTTTTTATTTCTAATGAGGTCGACCAGTTGTCTATTTATTATTTTTTTTACTACGCATCAAGCTGCGCTGCTTGTCTTTGCTCCTGGGTGCTCGCGCACTCTCGCCTTTTCCACTTATTTTTATTTTTGATTTATTTTTGATTTATTTTGTCAATTAAAAAAAAATACGCATCGTGCTGTGCTGTTTGTGTTTGCTTGAGTGCATTTGCGCGCTCTCGCTTTCTCCTCTTTACAATTTTTTCGTTATTATTTATCTATTCCTGAGAGTTTATCTTATTTTTTATTTGTTTATTTAAATGAAGTCGACCAGTTGCCTGCCCTTCCTTCCATAATCCGTCACCGAGACAAACTGAACAAAGTTCTGAGGTCGACCTTGTAAAGATAAGGATTCAGGTCTGTCTGCTGTTTACCTTTGCTCCTGCGCGCACTGCCCTTCTCTCCACATTTATGTGTTTGTTTGTTTGTCTATCTAATCTTTTGGGTTTTTATTTCTAATGAGGTCGACCAGTTGTCTATTTATTATTTTTTTTACTACGCATCAAGCTGCGCTGCTTGTCTTTGCTCCTGTGTGCTCGCGCACTCTCGCCTTTTCCACTTATTTTTATTTTTGATTTATTTTGTCAATTTAAAAAAATACGCATCGTGCTGTGCTGTTTGTGTTTGCTTGAGTGCATTCGCGCGCTCTCGCTTTCTCCACTTTACAATTTTTTTGTTATTATTTATCTATTCCTGAGAGTTTATCTTATTTTTTGTTTATTTAAATGAAGTCGACCAGTTGCCTGCCCTTCCTTCCATTATGCGTCACCGAGACAAACTGAACAAAGTTCTGAGGTCGACCTTGTAAAGATAAGGATTCAGGTCTGTCTGCTGTTTACCTTTGCTCCTGCGGGCACTGCCCTTCTCTCCACATTTATGTGTTTGTTTGTTTGTCTATCTAATCTTTGGGTTTTTATTTCTAATGAGGTCGACCAGTTGTCTATTTATTATTTTTTTTACTACGCATCAAGCTGCGCTGCTTGTCTTTGCTCCTGTGTGCTCGCGCACTCTCGCCTTTTCCACTTATTTTTATTTTTGATTTATTTTTGATTTATTTTGTCAATTTAAAAAAAATACGCATCGTGCTGTGCTGTTTGTGTTTGCTTGAGTGCATTCGCGCGCTCTCGCTTTCTCCACTTTGCAATTTTTTGTTATTATTTATCTATTCCTGAGAGTTTATCTTATTTTTTATTTGTTTATTTAAATGAAGTCGACCAGTTGCCTGCCCTTCCTTCCATTATCCGTCACCGAGACAAACTGAACAAAGTTCTGAGGTCGACCTTGTAAAGATAAGGATTCAGTGTCTGCTGTTTACCTTTGCTCCTGCGCGCACTGCCCTTCTCTCAACATTTATGTGTTTGTTTGTTTGTCTATCTAACCTTTTGGGTTTTTATTTCTAATGAGGTCGACCAGTTGTCTATTTATTATTTTTTTTACTACGCATCAAGCTGCGCTGCTTGTCTTTGCTCCTGTGTGCTCGCGCACTCTCGCCTTTTCCACTTATTTTTATTTTTGATTTATTTTGTCAATTTAAAAAAAAAATACGCATCGTGCTGTGCTGTTTGTGTTTGCTTGAGTGCATTCGCGCGCTCTCGCTTTCTCCACTTTACAATTTTTTTGTTATTATTCATCTATTCCTGAGAGTTTATCTTATTTTTTATTTGTTTATTTAAATGAAGTCGACCAGTTGCCTGCCCTTCCTTCCATTATCCGTCACCGAGACAAACTGAACAAAGTTCTGAGGTCGACCTTGTAAAGATAAGGATTCAGGTCTGTCTGCTGTTTACCTTTGCTCCTGCGCGCACTGCGCTTCTCTCCACATTTTTGTGTTTGTTTGTTTGTCTATCTAATCTTTTGGGTTTTTATTTCTAATGAGGTCGACCAGTTGTCTATTTATTATTTTTTTTACTACGCATCAAGCTGCGCTGCTTGTCTTTGCTCCTGTGTGCTCGCGCACTCTCGCCTTTTCCACTTATTTTTATTTTTGATTTATTTTTGATTTATTTTGTCAATTTTAAAAATAAAATACGCATCGAGCTGTGCTGTTTGTGTTTGCTTGAGTATATTCGCGCACTCTCGCTTTCTCCACTTTACAATTTTTTTGTTATTATTTATCTATTCCTGAGAGTTTATCATTTTTTTAATTGTTTATTTAAATGAAGTCGACCAGTTGCCTGCACTTCCTTCCATTATCCGTCACCGAGACAGACTGAACAAAGTTCTGAGGTCGACCTTGTAAAGATAAGGATTCAGGTCTGTCTGCTGTTTACCTTTGCTCCTGCGCGCACTGCCCTTCTCTCCACATTTATGTGTTTGTTTGTTTGTCTATCTATTCTTCTGGGTTTTTATTTCTAATGAGGTCGACCAGTTGTCTATTTATTATTTTTTTTACTACGCATCAAGCTGCGCTGCTTGTCTTTGCTCCTGTGTGCTCGCGCACTCTCACCTTTTCCACTTATTTTTATTTTTGATTTATTTTTGATTTATTTTGTCAATTTAAAAAAAAATACGCATCGTGCTGTGCTGTTTGTGTTTGCTTGAGTGCATTCGCGCGCTCTCGCTTTCTCCACTTTACAATTTTTTTGTTATTATTTATCTATTCCTGAGAGTTTATCTTATTTTTTATTTGTTTATTTAAATGAAGTCGACCAGTTGCCTGCCCTTCCTTCCAATATCCGTCACCGAGACAAACTGAACAAAGTTCTGAGGTCGACCTTGTAAAGATAAGGATTCAGATCTGTCTGCTGTTTACCTTTGCTCCTGCGCGCACTGCCTTTCTCTCCACATTTATGTGTTTGTTTGTTTGTCTATCTAATCTTTTGGGTTTTTATTTCTAATGAGGTCGACCAGTTGTCTATTTATTATTTTTTTTACTACGCATCAAGCTGCGCTGCTTGTCTTTGCTCCTGTGTGCTCGCGCACTCTCGCCTTTTCCACTTATTTTTATTTTTTATTTATTTTGTCAATTTTAAAAAAAATACGCATCGTGCTGTGCTGTTTGTGTTTGCTTGAGTGCATTCGCGCGCTCTCGCTTTCTGCACTTTACAATTTTTTGTTTTTATTTATCTATTCCTGAGAGTTTATCTTATTTTTTATTTGTTTATTTAAATGAAGTCGACCAGTTGCCTGCCCTTCCTTCCATTATCCGTCACCGAGACAAACTGAACAAAGTTCTGAGGTCGACCTTGTAAAGATAAGGATTCAGGTCTGTCTGCTGTTTACCTTTGCTCCTGTGCGCACTGCCCTTCTCTCCACATTTATGTGTTTGTTTGTTTGTCTATCTAATCTTTTGGGTTTTTATTTCTAATGAGGTCGACCAGTTGTCTATTTATTATTTTTTTTACTACGCATCAAGCTGCGCTGCTTGTCTTTGCTCCTGTGTGCTCGCGCACTCTCGCCTTTTCCACTTATTTTTATTTTTGATTTATTTTTGATTTATTTTGTCAATTTTAAAAAAAATACGCATCGTGCTGTGCTGTTTGTGTTTGCTTGAGTGCATTCGCGCGCTCTCGCTTTCTCCACTTTACAATTTCTTTGTTATTATTTATCTATTCCTGAGAGTTTATCTTATTTTTCATTTGTTTATTTAAATGAAGTCGACCAGTTGCCTGCCCTTCCTTCCATTATCCGTCACCGAGACAAACTGAAAAAAGTTCTGAGGTCGTCCTTGTAAAGATAAGGATTCAGGTCTGTCTGCTGTTTACCTTTGCTCCTGCGCGCACTGCCCTTCTCTCCACATTTATGTGTTTGTTTGTTTGTCTATCTAATCTTTTGGGTTTTTATTTCTAATGAGGTCGACCAGTTGTCTATTTATTATTTTTTTTACTACGCATCAAGCTGCGCTGCTTGTCTTTGCTCCTGTGTGCTCGCGCACTCTCGCCTTTTCCACTAATTTTTATTTTTGATTTATTTTTGATTTATTTTGTCAATTTAAAAAAATACGCATCGTGCTGTGCTGTTTGTGTTTGCTTGAGTGCATTCGCGCGCTCTCGCTTTCTGCACTTTACAATTTTTTGTTATTATTTATCTATTCCTGAGAGTTTATCTTATTTTTTATTTGTTTATTTAAATGAAGTCGACCAGTTGCCTGCCCTTCCTTCCATTATCCGTCACCGAGACAAACTGAACAAAGTTCTGAGGTCGACCTTGTAAAGATAAGGATTCAGGTCTGTCTGCTGTTTACCTTTGCTCCTGTGCGCACTGCCCTTCTCTCCACATTTATGTGTTTGTTTGTTTGTCTATCTAATCTTTTGGGTTTTTATTTCTAATGAGGTCGACCAGTTGTCTATTTATTATTTTTTTTACTACGCATCAAGCTGCGCTGCTTGTCTTTGCTCCTGTGTGCTCGCGCACTCTCGCCTTTTCCACTTATTTTTATTTTTGATTTATTTTTGATTTATTTTGTCAATTTAAAAAAAAATACGCATCGTGCTGTGCTGTTTGTGTTTGCTTGAGTGCATTCGCGCGCTCTCGCTTTCTCCACTTTACAATTTCTTTGTTATTATTTATCTATTCCTGAGAGTTTATCTTATTTTTCATTTGTTTATTTAAATGAAGTCGACCAGTTGCCTGCCCTTCCTTCCATTATCCGTCACCGAGACAAACTGAACAAAGTTCTGAGGTCGACCTTGTAAAGATAAGGATTCAGGTCTGTCTGCTGTTTACCTTTGCTCCTGTGCGCACTGCCCTTCTCTCCACATTTATGTGTTTGTTTGTTTGTCTATCTAATCTTTTGGGTTTTTATTTCTAATGAGGTCGACCAATTGTCTATTTATTATTTTTTTTACTACGCATCAAGCTGCGCTGCTTGTCTTTGCTCCTGTGTGCTCGCGCACTCTCGCCTTTTCCACTTATTTTTATTTTTGATTTATTTTTGATTTATTTTGTCAATTTAAAAAAAATACGCAACATGCTGTGCTGTTTGTGTTTGCTTGAGTGCATTCGCGCGCTCTCGCTTTCTCCACTTTACAATTTTTTTGTTATTATTTATCTATTCCTGAGAGTTTATCTTATTTTTTGTTTATTTAAATGAAGTCGACCAGTTGCCTGCCCTTCCTTCCATTATCCGTCAACGAACACACTGAACAAAGTTCTGAGGTCGACCTTGTAAAATAAGGATTGAGGTCTCTCTGCTGTTTACCTTTGCTCCTGCGCGCACTGCCCTTCTCTCCACATTTATGTGTTTGTTTGTTTGTCTATCTAATCTTTTGGGTTTTTATTTCTAATGAGGTCGACCTGTTGTCTATTTATTATTTTTTTTACTACGCATCAAGCTGCGATGCTTGTCTTTGCTCCTGTGTGCTCGCGCACTCTCGCCTTTTCCACTGATTATAATTTTTGATTTATTTATGATTTATTTTGTCAATTTAAAAAAAATACGCATCGTGCTGTGCTGTTTGTGTTTGCTTGAGTGCATTCGCGCGGTCTCGCTTTCTCCACTTTACAATTTTTTTGTTATTATTTATCTATTCCTGAGAGTTTATCTTATTTTTTATTTGTTTATTTAAATGAAGTCGACCAGTTGCCTACCCTTCCTTCCATTATCCGTCACCGAGACAAACTGAACAAAGTTCTGAGGTCGACCTTGTAATGATAAGGATTCAGGTCTGTCTTCTGTTTACCTTTGCTCCTGCGCGCACTGCCCTTCTCTCCACATTTATGTGTTTGTTTGTTTGTCTATCTAATCTTTTGGGTTTTTATTTCTAATGAGGTCGACCAGTTGTCTATTTATTATTTTTTTTACTACGCATCAAGCTGCGCTGCTTGTCTTTGCTCCTGTGTGCTCGCGCACTCTCGCCTTTTCCACTTATTTTTATTTTTGATTTATTTTTGATTTATTTTGTCAATTTAAAAAAAATACGCATCGTGCTGTGCTGTTTGTGTTTGCTTGAGTGCATTCGCGCGCTCTCGCTTTCTGCACTTTACAATTTTTTGTTTTTATTTATCTATTCCTGAGAGTTTATCTTATTTTTTATTTGTTTATTTAAATGAAGTCGACCAGTTGCCTGCCCTTCCTTCCATTATCCGTCACCGAGACAAACTGAACAAAGTTCTGAGGTCGACCTTGTAAAGATAAGGATTCAGGTCTGTCTGCTGTTTACCTTTGCTCCTGTGCGCACTGCCCTTCTCTCCACATTTATGTGTTTGTTTGTTTGTCTATCTAATCTTTTGGGTTTTTATTTCTAATGAGGTCGACCAGTTGTCTATTTATTATTTTTTTTACTACGCATCAAGCTGCGCTGCTTGTCTTTGCTCCTGTGTGCTCGCGCACTCTCGCCTTTTCCACTTATTTTTATTTTTGATTTATTTTTGATTTATTTTGTCAATTTTAAAAAAATACGCATCGTGCTGTGCTGTTTGTGTTTGCTTGAGTGCATTCGCGCGCTCTCGCTTTCTCCACTTTACAATTTCTTTGTTATTATTTATCTATTCCTGAGAGTTTATCTTATTTTTCATTTGTTTATTTAAATGAAGTCGACCAGTTGCCTGCCCTTCCTTCCATTATACGTCACCGAGACAAACTGAAAAAAGTTCTGAGGTCGTCCTTGTAAAGATAAGGATTCAGGTCTGTCTGCTGTTTACCTTTGCTCCTGCGCGCACTGCCCTTCTCTCCACATTTATGTGTTTGTTTGTTTGTCTATCTAATCTTTTGGGTTTTTATTTCTAATGAGGTCGACCAGTTGTCTATTTATTATTTTTTTTACTACGCATCAAGCTGCGCTGCTTGTCTTTGCTCCTGTGTGCTCGCGCACTCTCGCCTTTTCCACTAATTTTTATTTTTGATTTATTTTTGATTTATTTTGTCAATTTAAAAAAATACGCATCGTGCTGTGCTGTTTGTGTTTGCTTGAGTGCATTCGCGCGCTCTCGCTTTCTGCACTTTACAATTTTTTGTTATTATTTATCTATTCCTGAGAGTTTATCTTATTTTTTATTTGTTTATTTAAATGAAGTCGACCAGTTGCCTGCCCTGCCTTCCATTATCCGTCACCGAGACAAACTGAACAAAGTTCTGAGGTCGACCTTGTAAAGATAAGGATTCAGGTCTGTCTGCTGTTTACCTTTGCTCCTGTGCGCACTGCCCTTCTCTCCACATTTATGTGTTTGTTTGTTTGTCTATCTAATCTTTTGGGTTTTTATTTCTAATGAGGTCGACCAGTTGTCTATTTATTATTTTTTTTACTACGCATCAAGCTGCGCTGCTTGTCTTTGCTCCTGTGTGCTCGCGCACTCTCGCCTTTTCCACTTATTTTTATTTTTGATTTATTTTTGATTTATTTTGTCAATTTAAAAAAAATACGCAACGTGCTGTGCTGTTTGTGTTTGCTTGAGTGCATTCGCGCGCTCTCGCTTTCTCCACTTTACAATTTTTTTGTTATTATTTATCTATTCCTGAGAGTTTATCTTATTTTTTGTTTATTTAAATGAAGTCGACCAGTTGCCTGCCCTTCCTTCCATTATCCGTCACCGAACACACTGAACAAAGTTCTGAGGTCGACCTTGTAAAATAAGGATTGAGGTCTGTCTGCTGTTTACCTTTGCTCCTGCGCGCACTGCCCTTCTCTCCACATTTATGTGTTTGTTTGTTTGTCTATCTAATCTTTTGGGTTTTTATTTCTAATGAGGTCGACCAGTTGTCTATTTATTATTTTTTTTACTACGCATCAAGCTGCAATGCTTGTCTTTGCTCCTGTGTGCTCGCGCACTCTCGCCTTTTCCACTTATTTTAATTTTTGATTTATTTTTGATTTATTTTGTCAATTTTAAAAAAAAATACGCATCGTGCTGTGCTGTTTGTGTTTGCTTGAGTGCATTTGCGTGCTCTCGCTTTCTCCACTTTACAATTTTTTTGTTATTATTTATCTATTCCTGAGAGTTTATCTCATTTTTTATTTGTTTATTTAAATGAAGTCGACCAGTTGCCTGCCCTTCCTTCCAATATCCGTCACCGAGACAAACTGAACAAAGTTCTGAGGTCGACCTTGTAAAGATAAGGATTCAGGTCTGTCTGCTGTTTACCTTTGCTCCTGCGCGCACTGCCTTTCTCTCCACATTTATGTGTTTGTTTGTTTGTCTATCTAATCTTTTGGGTTTTTATTTCTAATGAGGTCGACCAGTTGTCTATTTATTATTTTTTTTACTACGCATCAAGCTGCGCTGCTTGTCTTTGCTCCTGTGTGCTCGCGCACTCTCGCCTTTTCCACTTATTTTTATTTTTGATTTATTTTTGATTTATTTTGTCAATTTAAAAAAAATACGCATCGTGCTGTGCTGTTTGTGTTTGCTTGAGTGCATTCGCGCGCTCTCGCTTTCTGCACTTTACAATTTTTTGTTTTTATTTATCTATTCCTGAGAGTTTATCTTATTTTTTATTTGTTTATTTAAATGAAGTCGACCAGTTGCCTGCCCTTCCTTCCATTATCCGTCACCGAGACAAACTGAACAAAGTTCTGAGGTCGACCTTGTAAAGATAAGGATTCAGGTCTGTCTGCTGTTTACCTTTGCTCCTGTGCGCACTGCCCTTCTCTCCACATTTATGTGTTTGTTTGTTTGTCTATCTAATCTTTTGGGTTTTTATTTCTAATGAGGTCGACCAGTTGTCTATTTATTATTTTTTTTACTACGCATCAAGCTGCGCTGCTTGTCTTTGCTCCTGTGTGCTCGCGCACTCTCGCCTTTTCCACTTATTTTTATTTTTGATTCATTTTTGATTTATTTTGTCAATTTTAAAAAAATACGCATCGTGCTGTGCTGTTTGTGTTTGCTTGAGTGCATTCGCGCGCTCTCGCTTTCTCCACTTTACAATTTCTTTGTTATTATTTATCTATTCCTGAGAGTTTATCTTATTTTTCATTTGTTTATTTAAATGAAGTCGACCAGTTGCCTGCCCTTCCTTCCATTATACGTCACCGAGACAAACTGAAAAAAGTTCTGAGGTCGTCCTTGTAAAGATAAGGATTCAGGTCTGTCTGCTGTTTACCTTTGCTCCTGCGCGCACTGCCCTTCTCTCCACATTTATGTGTTTGTTTGTTTGTCTATCTAATCTTTTGGGTTTTTATTTCTAATGAGGTCGACCAGTTGTCTATTTATTATTTTTTTTACTACGCATCAAGCTGCGCTGCTTGTCTTTGCTCCTGTGTGCTCGCGCACTCTCGCCTTTTCCACTAATTTTTATTTTTGATTTATTTTTGATTTATTTTGTCAATTTAAAAAAATACGCATCGTGCTGTGCTGTTTGTGTTTGCTTGAGTGCATTCGCGCGCTCTCGCTTTCTGCACTTTACAATTTTTTGTTATTATTTATCTATTCCTGAGAGTTTATCTTATTTTTTATTTGTTTATTTAAATGAAGTCGACCAGTTGCCTGCCCTTCCTTCCATTATCCGTCACCGAGACAAACTGAACAAAGTTCTGAGGTCGACCTTGTAAAGATAAGGATTCAGGTCTGTCTGCTGTTTACCTTTGCTCCTGTGCGCACTGCCCTTCTCTCCACATTTATGTGTTTGTTTGTTTGTCTATCTAATCTTTTGGGTTTTTATTTATAATGAGGTCGACCAGTTGTCTATTTATTATTTTTTTTACTACGCATCAAGCTGCGCTGCTTGTCTTTGCTCCTGTGTGCTCGCGCACTCTCGCCTTTTCCACTTATTTTTATTTTTGATTTATTTTTGATTTATTTTGTCAATTTAAAAAAATACGCATCGTGCTGTGCTGTTTGTGTTTGCTTGAGTGCATTCGCGCGCTCTCGCTTTCTGCACTTTACAATTTTTTGTTATTATTTATCTATTCCTGAGAGTTTATCTTATTTTTTATTTGTTTATTTAAATGAAGTCGACCAGTTGCCTGCCCTTCCTTCCATTATCCGTCACCGAGACAAACTGAACAAAGTTCTGAGGTCGACCTTGTAAAGATAAGGATTCAGGTCTGTCTGCTGTTTACCTTTGCTCCTGTGCGCACTGCCCTTCTCTCCACATTTATGTGTTTGTTTGTTTGTCTATCTAATCTTTTGGGTTTTTATTTCTAATGAGGTCGACCAGTTGTCTATTTATTATTTTTTTTACTACGCATCAAGCTGCGCTGCTTGTCTTTGCTCATGTGTGCTCGCGCACTCTCGCCTTTTCCACTTATTTTTATTTTTGATTTATTTTTGATTTATTTTGTCAATTTAAAAAAAAATACGCATCGTGCTGTGCTGTTTGTGTTTGCTTGAGTGCATTCGCGCGCTCTCGCTTTCTCCACTTTACAATTTCTTTGTTATTATTTATCTATTCCTGAGAGTTTATCTTATTTTTCATTTGTTTATTTAAATGAAGTCGACCAGTTGCCTGCCCTTCCTTCCATTATCCGTCACCGAGACAAACTGAACAAAGTTCTGAGGTCGAACTTGTAAAGATAAGGATTCAGGTCTGTCTGCTGTTTACCTTTGCTCCTGTGCGCACTGCCCTTCTCTCCACATTTATGTGTTTGTTTGTTTGTCTATCTAATCTTTTGGGTTTTTATTTCTAATGAGGTCGACCAATTGTCTATTTATTATTTTTTTTACTACGCATCAAGCTGCGCTGCTTGTCTTTGCTCCTGTGTGCTCGCGCACTCTCGCCTTTTCCACTTATTTTTATTTTTGATTTATTTTTGATTTATTTTGTCAATTTAAAAAAAATACGCAACATGCTGTGCTGTTTGTGTTTGCTTGAGTGCATTCGCGCGCTCTCGCTTTCTCCACTTTACAATTTTTTTGTTATTATTTATCTATTCCTGAGAGTTTATCTTATTTTTTGTTTATTTAAATGAAGTCGACCAGTTGCCTGCCCTTCCTTCCATTATCCGTCACCGAACACACTGAACAAAGTTCTGAGGTCGACCTTGTAAAATAAGGATTGAGGTCTCTCTGCTGTTTACCTTTGCTCCTGCGCGCACTGCCCTTCTCTCCACATTTATGTGTTTGTTTGTTTGTCTATCTAATCTTTTGGGTTTTTATTTCTAATGAGGTCGACCTGTTGTCTATTTATTATTTTTTTTACTACGCATCAAGCTGCGATGCTTGTCTTTGCTCCTGTGTGCTCGCGCACTCTCGCCTTTTCCACTGATTATAATTTTTGATTTATTTATGATTTATTTTGTCAATTTAAAAAAAATACGCATCGTGCTGTGCTGTTTGTGTTTGCTTGAGTGCATTCGCGCGCTCTCGCTTTCTCCACTTTACAATTTTTTTGTTATTATTTATCTATTCCTGAGAGTTTATCTTATTTTTTATTTGTTTATTTAAATGAAGTCGACCAGTTGCCTACCCTTCCTTCCATTATCCGTCACCGAGACAAACTGAACAAAGTTCTGAGGTCGACCTTGTAATGATAAGGATTCAGGTCTGTCTTCTGTTTACCTTTGCTCCTGCGCGCACTGCCCTTCTCTCCACATTTATGTGTTTGTTTGTTTGTCTATCTAATCTTTTGGGTTTTTATTTCTAATGAGGTCGACCAGTTGTCTATTTATTATTTTTTTTACTACGCATCAAGCTGCGCTGCTTGTCTTTGCTCCTGTGTGCTCGCGCACTCTCGCCTTTTCCACTTATTTTTATTTTTGATTTATTTTTGATTTATTTTGTCAATTTAAAAAAAATACGCATCGTGCTGTGCTGTTTGTGTTTGCTTGAGTGCATTCGCGCGCTCTCGCTTTCTGCACTTTACAATTTTTTGTTTTTATTTATCTATTCCTGAGAGTTTATCTTATTTTTTATTTGTTTATTTAAATGAAGTCGACCAGTTGCCTGCCCTTCCTTCCATTATCCGTCACCGAGACAAACTGAACAAAGTTCTGAGGTCGACCTTGTAAAGATAAGGATTCAGGTCTGTCTGCTGTTTACCTTTGCTCCTGTGCGCACTGCCCTTCTCTCCACATTTATGTGTTTGTTTGTTTGTCTATCTAATCTTTTGGGTTTTTATTTCTAATGAGGTCGACCAGTTGTCTATTTATTATTTTTTTTACTACGCATCAAGCTGCGCTGCTTGTCTTTGCTCCTGTGTGCTCGCGCACTCTCGCCTTTTCCACTTATTTTTATTTTTGATTTATTTTTGATTTATTTTGTCAATTTTAAAAAAATACGCATCGTGCTGTGCTGTTTGTGTTTGCTTGAGTGCATTCGCGCGCTCTCGCTTTCTCCACTTTACAATTTCTTTGTTATTATTTATCTATTCCTGAGAGTTTATCTTATTTTTCATTTGTTTATTTAAATGAAGTCGACCAGTTGCCTGCCCTTCCTTCCATTATACGTCACCGAGACAAACTGAAAAAAGTTCTGAGGTCGTCCTTGTAAAGATAAGGATTCAGGTCTGTCTGCTGTTTACCTTTGCTCCTGCGCGCACTGCCCTTCTCTCCACATTTATGTGTTTGTTTGTTTGTCTATCTAATCTTTTGGGTTTTTATTTCTAATGAGGTCGACCAGTTGTCTATTTATTATTTTTTTTACTACGCATCAAGCTGCGCTGCTTGTCTTTGCTCCTGTGTGCTCGCGCACTCTCGCCTTTTCCACTAATTTTTATTTTTGATTTATTTTTGATTTATTTTGTCAATTTAAAAAAATACGCATCGTGCTGTGCTGTTTGTGTTTGCTTGAGTGCATTCGCGCGCTCTCGCTTTCTGCACTTTACAATTTTTTGTTATTATTTATCTATTCCTGAGAGTTTATCTTATTTTTTATTTGTTTATTTAAATGAAGTCGACCAGTTGCCTGCCCTGCCTTCCATTATCCGTCACCGAGACAAACTGAACAAAGTTCTGAGGTCGACCTTGTAAAGATAAGGATTCAGGTCTGTCTGCTGTTTACCTTTGCTCCTGTGCGCACTGCCCTTCTCTCCACATTTATGTGTTTGTTTGTTTGTCTATCTAATCTTTTGGGTTTTTATTTCTAATGAGGTCGACCAGTTGTCTATTTATTATTTTTTTTACTACGCATCAAGCTGCGCTGCTTGTCTTTGCTCCTGTGTGCTCGCGCACTCTCGCCTTTTCCACTTATTTTTATTTTTGATTTATTTTTGATTTATTTTGTCAATTTAAAAAAAATACGCAACGTGCTGTGCTGTTTGTGTTTGCTTGAGTGCATTCGCGCGCTCTCGCTTTCTCCACTTTACAATTTTTTTGTTATTATTTATCTATTCCTGAGAGTTTATCTTATTTTTTGTTTATTTAAATGAAGTCGACCAGTTGCCTGCCCTTCCTTCCATTATCCGTCACCGAACACACTGAACAAAGTTCTGAGGTCGACCTTGTAAAATAAGGATTGAGGTCTGTCTGCTGTTTACCTTTGCTCCTGCGCGCACTGCCCTTCTCTCCACATTTATGTGTTTGTTTGTTTGTCTATCTAATCTTTTGGGTTTTTATTTCTAATGAGGTCGACCAGTTGTCTATTTATTATTTTTTTTACTACGCATCAAGCTGCAATGCTTGTCTTTGCTCCTGTGTGCTCGCGCACTCTCGCCTTTTCCACTTATTTTAATTTTTGATTTATTTTTGATTTATTTTGTCAATTTTAAAAAAAAATACGCATCGTGCTGTGCTGTTTGTGTTTGCTTGAGTGCATTTGCGTGCTCTCGCTTTCTCCACTTTACAATTTTTTTGTTATTATTTATCTATTCCTGAGAGTTTATCTCATTTTTTATTTGTTTATTTAAATGAAGTCGACCAGTTGCCTGCCCTTCCTTCCAATATCCGTCACCGAGACAAACTGAACAAAGTTCTGAGGTCGACCTTGTAAAGATAAGGATTCAGGTCTGTCTGCTGTTTACCTTTGCTCCTGCGCGCACTGCCTTTCTCTCCACATTTATGTGTTTGTTTGTTTGTCTATCTAATCTTTTGGGTTTTTATTTCTAATGAGGTCGACCAGTTGTCTATTTATTATTTTTTTTACTACGCATCAAGCTGCGCTGCTTGTCTTTGCTCCTGTGTGCTCGCGCACTCTCGCCTTTTCCACTTATTTTTATTTTTGATTTATTTTTGATTTATTTTGTCAATTTAAAAAAAATACGCATCGTGCTGTGCTGTTTGTGTTTGCTTGAGTGCATTCGCGCGCTCTCGCTTTCTGCACTTTACAATTTTTTGTTTTTATTTATCTATTCCTGAGAGTTTATCTTATTTTTTATTTGTTTATTTAAATGAAGTCGACCAGTTGCCTGCCCTTCCTTCCATTATCCGTCACCGAGACAAACTGAACAAAGTTCTGAGGTCGACCTTGTAAAGATAAGGATTCAGGTCTGTCTGCTGTTTACCTTTGCTCCTGTGCGCACTGCCCTTCTCTCCACATTTATGTGTTTGTTTGTTTGTCTATCTAATCTTTTGGGTTTTTATTTCTAATGAGGTCGACCAGTTGTCTATTTATTATTTTTTTTACTACGCATCAAGCTGCGCTGCTTGTCTTTGCTCCTGTGTGCTCGCGCACTCTCGCCTTTTCCACTTTTTTTTATTTTTGATTTATTTTTGATTTATTTTGTCAATTTAAAAAAAATACGCAACGTGCTGTGCTGTTTGTGTTTGCTTGAGTGCATTCGCGCGCTCTCGCTTTCTCCACTTTACAATTTTTTTGTTATTATTTATCTATTCCTGAGAGTTTATCTTATTTTTTGTTTATTTAAATGAAGTCGACCAGTTGCCTGCCCTTCCTTCCATTATCCGTCACCGAACACACTGAACAAAGTTCTGAGGTCGACCTTGTAAAATAAGGATTGAGGTCTGTCTGCTGTTTACCTTTGCTCCTGCGCGCACTGCCCTTCTCTCCACATTTATGTGTTTGTTTGTTTGTCTATCTAATCTTTTGGGTTTTTATTTCTAATGAGGTCGACCAGTTGTCTATTTATTATTTTTTTTACTACGCATCAAGCTGCAATGCTTGTCTTTGCTCCTGTGTGCTCGCGCACTCTCGCCTTTTCCACTTATTTTTATTTTTGATTTATTTTGTCAATTTAAAAAAAAAAATACGCATCGTGCTGTGCTATTTGTGTTTGCTTGAGTGCATTCGCGCGCTCTCGCTTTCTCCACTTTACAATTTTTTTGTTATTATTTATCTATTCCTGAGAGTTTATCTTAATTTTTATTTGTTTATTTAAATGAAGTCGACCAGTTGCCTGACCTTCCTTCCATTATCCGTCACCGAGAGAAACTGAACAAAGTTCTGAGGTCGACCTTGTAAAGATAAGGATTCAGGTCTGTTTGCTGTTTACCTTTGCTCCTGCGCGCACTGCCCTTCTCTCCACATTTATGTGTTTGTTTGTTTGTCTATCTAATCTTTTGGGTTTTTATTTCTAATGAGGTCGACCAGTTGTCTATTTATTATTTTTTTTACTACGCATCAAGCTGCGCTGCTTGTCTTTGCTCCTGTGTGCTCGCGCACTCTCGCCTTTTCCACTTATTTTTATTTTTGATTTATTTTTGATTTATTTTGTCAATTTAAAAAAAATACGCATCGTGCTGTGCTGTTTGTGTTTGCTTGAGTGCATTCGCGCGCTCTCGCTTTCTCCACTTTACAATTTTTTTGTTATTATTTATCTATTCCTGAGAGTTTATCTTATTTTTTATTTGTTTATTTAAATGAAGTCGACCAGTTGCCTGCCCTTCCTTCCAATATCCGTCACCGAGACAAACTGAACAAAGTTCTGAGGTCGACCTTGTAAAGATAAGGATTCAGGTCTGTCTGCTGTTTACCTTTGCTCCTGCGCGCACTGCCTTTCTCTCCACATTTATGTGTTTGTTTGTTTGTCTATCTAATCTTTTGGGTTTTTATTTCTAATGAGGTCGACCAGTTGTCTATTTATTATTTTTTTTACTACGCATCAAGCTGCGCTGCTTGTCTTTGCTCCTGTGTGCTTGCGCACTCTCGCCTTTTCCACTTATTTTTATTTTTTATTTATTTTGTCAATTTAAAAAAAAATACGCATCGTGCTGTGCTGTTTGTGTTTGCTTGAGTGCATTCGCGCGCTCTCGCTTTCTGCACTTTACAATTTTTTGTTATTATTTATCTATTCCTGAGAGTTTATCTTATTTTTTATTTGTTTATTTAAATGAAGTCGACCAGTTGCCTGCCCTTCCTTCCATTATCCGTCACCGAGACAAACTGAACAAAGTTCTGAGGTCGTCCTTGTAAAGATAAGGATTCAGGTCTGTCTGCTGTTTACCTTTGCTCCTGCGCGCACTGCCCTTCTCTCCACATTTATGTGTTTGTTTGTTTGTCTATCTAATCTTTTGGGTTTTTATTTCTAATGAGGTCGACCAGTTGTCTATTTATTATTTTTTTTACTACGCATCAAGCTGCGCTGCTTGTGTTTGCTCCTGTGTGCTCGCGCACTCTCGCCTTTTCCACTAATTTTTATTTTTGATTTATTTTTGATTTATTTTGTCAATTTAAAAAAATACGCATCGTGCTGTGCTGTTTGTGTTTGCTTGAGTGCATTCGCGCGCTCTCGCTTTCTGCACTTTACAATTTTTTGTTATTATTTATCTATTCCTGAGAGTTTATCTTATTTTTTATTTGTTTATTTAAATGAAGTCGACCAGTTGCCTGCCCTTCCTTCCATTATCCGTCACCGAGACAAACTGAACAAAGTTCTGAGGTCGACCTTGTAAAGATAAGGATTCAGGTCTGTCTGCTGTTTACCTTTGCTCCTGTGCGCACTGCCCTTCTCTCCACATTTATGTGTTTGTTTGTTTGTCTATCTAATCTTTTGGGTTTTTATTTCTAATGAGGTCGACCAGTTGTCTATTTATTATTTTTTTTACTACGCATCAAGCTGCGCTGCTTGTCTTTGCTCCTGTGTGCTCGCGCACTCTCGCCTTTTCCACTTATTTTTATTTTTGATTTATTTTTGATTTATTTTGTCAATTTAAAAAAAATACGCAACGTGCTGTGCTGTTTGTGTTTGCTTGAGTGCATTCGCGCGCTCTCGCTTTCTCCACTTTACAATTTTTTTGTTATTATTTATCTATTCCTGAGAGTTTATCTTATTTTTTGTTTATTTAAATGAAGTCGACCAGTTGCCTGCCCTTCCTTCCATTATCCGTCACCGAACACACTGAACAAAGTTCTGAGGTCGACCTTGTAAAATAAGGATTGAGGTCTGTCTGCTGTTTACCTTTGCTCCTGCGCGCACTGCCCTTCTCTCCACATTTATGTGTTTGTTTGTTTGTCTATCTAATCTTTTGGGTTTTTATTTCTAATGAGGTCGACCAGTTGTCTATTTATTATTTTTTTTACTACGCATCAAGCTGCGATGCTTGTCTTTGCTCCTGTGTGCTCGCGCACTCTCGCCTTTTCCACTTATTTTAATTTTTGATTTATTTATGATTTATTTTGTCAATTTAAAAAAAATACGCATCGTGCTGTCCTGTTTGTGTTTGCTTGAGTGCATTCGCGCGCTCTCGCTTTCTCCACTTTACAATTTTTTTGTTATTATTTATCTATTCCTGAGAGTTTATCTTATTTTTTATTTGTTTATTTAAATGAAGTCGACCAGTTGCCTGCCCTTCCTTCCAATATCCGTCACCGAGACAAACTGAACAAAGTTCTGAGGTCGACCTTGTAAAGATAAGGATTCAGGTCTGTCTGCTGTTTACCTTTGCTCCTGCGCGCACTGCCTTTCTCTCCACATTTATGTGTTTGTTTGTTTGTCTATCTAATCTTTTGGGTTTTTATTTCTAATGAGGTCGACCAGTTGTCTATTTATTATTTTTTTTACTACGCATCAAGCTGCGCTGCTTGTCTTTGCTCCTGTGTGCTCGCGCACTCTCGCCTTTTCCACTTATTTTTATTTTTTATTTATTTTGTCAATTTTAAAAAAAATACGCATCGTGCTGTGCTGTTTGTGTTTGCTTGAGTGCATTCGCGCGCTCTCGCTTTCTGCACTTTACAATTTTTTGTTTTTATTTATCTATTCCTGAGAGTTTATCTTATTTTTTATTTGTTTATTTAAATGAAGTCGACCAGTTGCCTGCCCTTCCTTCCATTATCCGTCACCGAGACAAACTGAACAAAGTGCTGAGGTCGACCTTGTAAAGATAAGGATTCAGGTCTGTCTGCTGTTTACCTTTGCTCCTGTGCGCACTGCCCTTCTCTCCACATTTATGTGTTTGTTTGTTTGTCTATCTAATCTTTTGGGTTTTTATTTCTAATGAGGTCGACCAGTTGTCTATTTATTATTTTTTTTACTACGCATCAAGCTGCGCTGCTTGTCTTTGCTCCTGTGTGCTCGCGCACTCTCGCCTTTTGCACTTATTTTTATTTTTGATTTATTTTTGATTTATTTTGTCAATTTTAAAAAAAATACGCATCGTGCTGTGCTGTTTGTGTTTGCTTGAGTGCATTCGCGCGCTCTCGCTTTCTCCACTTTACAATTTCTTTGTTATTATTTATCTATTCCTGAGAGTTTATCTTATTTTTCATTTGTTTATTTAAATGAAGTCGACCAGTTGCCTGCCCTTCCTTCCATTATCCGTCACCGAGACAAACTGAACAAAGTTCTGAGGTCGACCTTGTAAAGATAAGGATTCAGGTCTGTCTGCTGTTTACCTTTGCTCCTGTGCGCACTGCCCTTCTCTCCACATTTATGTGTTTGTTTGTTTGTCTATCTAATCTTTTGGGTTTTTATTTCTAATGAGGTCGACCAGTTGTCTATTTATTATTTTTTTTACTACGCATCAAGCTGCGCTGCTTATCTTTGCTCCTGTGTGCTCGCGCACTCTCGCCTTTTCCACTTATTTTTATTTTTGATTTATTTTTGATTTATTTTGTCAATTTAAAAAAAATACGCAACGTGCTGTGCTGTTTGTGTTTGCTTGAGTGCATTCGCGCGCTCTCGCTTTCTCCACTTTACAATTTTTTTGTTATTATTTATCTATTCCTGAGAGTTTATCTTATTTTTTGTTTATTTAAATGAAGTCGACCAGTTGCCTGCCCTTCCTTCCATTATCCGTCACCGAACACACTGAACAAAGTTCTGAGGTCGACCTTGTAAAATAAGGATTGAGGTCTGTCTGCTGTTTACCTTTGCTCCTGCGCACTGCCCTTCTCTCCACATTTATGTGTTTGTTTGTTTGTCTATCTAATCTTTTGGGTTTTTATTTCTAATGAGGTCGACCAGTTGTCTATTTATTATTTTTTTTACTACGCATCAAGCTGCGATGCTTGTCTTTGCTCCTGTGTGCTCGCGCACTCTCGCCTTTTCCACTTATTATAATTTTTGATTTATTTATGATTTATTTTGTCAATTTAAAAAAAATACGCATCGTGCTGTGCTGTTTGTGTTTGCTTGAGTGCATTCGCGCGCTCTCGCTTTCTCCACTTTACAATTTTTTTGTTATTATTTATCTATTCCTGAGAGTTTATCTTATTTTTTATTTGTTTATTTAAATGAAGTCGACCAGTTGCCTGCCCTTCCTTCCATTATCCGTCACCGAGACAAACTGAACAAAGTTCTGAGGTCGACCTTGTAATGATAAGGATTCAGGTCTGTCTTCTGTTTACCTTTGCTCCTGCGCGCACTGCCCTTCTCTCCACATTTATGTGTTTGTTTGTTTGTCTATCTAATCTTTTGGGTTTTTATTTCTAATGAGGTCGACCAGTTGTCTATTTATTATTTTTTTTACTACGCATCAAGCTGCGCTGCTTGTCTTTGCTCCTGTGTGCTCGCGCACTCTCGCCTTTTCCACTTATTTTTATTTTTGATTTATTTTTGATTTATTTTGTCAATTTAAAAAAAATACGCATCGTGCTGTGCTGTTTGTGTTTGCTTGAGTGCATTCGCGCGCTCTCGCTTTCTCCACTTTACAATTTTTTTGTTATTATTTATCTATTCCTGAGAGTTTATCTTATTTTTTATTTGTTTATTTAAATGAAGTCGACCAGTTGCCTGCCCTTCCTTCCAATATCCGTCACCGAGACAAACTGAACAAAGTTCTGAGGTCGACCTTGTAAAGATAAGGATTCAGGTCTGTCTGCTGTTTACCTTTGCTCCTGCGCGCACTGCCTTTCTCTCCACATTTATGTGTTTGTTTGTTTGTCTATCTAATCTTTTGGGTTTTTATTTCTAATGAGGTCGACCAGTTGTCTATTTATTATTTTTTTTACTACGCATCAAGCTGCGCTGCTTGTCTTTGCTCCTGTGTGCTCGCGCACTCTCGCCTTTTCCACTTATTTTTATTTTTTATTTATTTTGTCAATTTTAAAAAAAATACGCATCGTGCTGTGCTGTTTGTGTTTGCTTGAGTGCATTCGCGCGCTCTCGCTTTCTGCACTTTACAATTTTTTGTTATTATTTATCTATTCCTGAGAGTTTATCTTATTTTTTATTTGTTTATTTAAATGAAGTCGACCAGTTGCCTGCCCTTCCTTCCATTATCCGTCACCGAGACAAACTGAACAAAGTTCTGAGGTCGTCCTTGTAAAGATAAGGATTCAGGTCTGTCTGCAGTTTACCTTTGCTCCTGCGCGCACTGCCCTTCTCTCCACATTTATGTGTTTGTTTGTTTGTCTATCTAATCTTTTGGGTTTTTATTTCTAATGAGGTCGACCAGTTGTCTATTTATTATTTTTTTTACTACGCATCAAGCTGCGCTGCTTGTCTTTGCTCCTGTGTGCTCGCGCACTCTCGCCTTTTCCACTAATTTTTATTTTTGATTTATTTTTGATTTATTTTGTCAATTTAAAAAAATACGCATCGTGCTGTGCTGTTTGTGTTTGCTTGAGTGCATTCGCGCGCTCTCGCTTTCTGCACTTTACAATTTTTTGTTATTATTTATCTATTCCTGAGAGTTTATCTTATTTTTTATTTGTTTATTTAAATGAAGTCGACCAGTTGCCTGCCCTTCCTTCCATTATCCGTCACCGAGACAAACTGAACAAAGTTCTGAGGTCGACCTTGTAAAGATAAGGATTCAGGTCTGTCTGCTGTTTACCTTTGCTCCTGCGTGCACTGCCCTTCTCTCCACATTTATGTGTTTGTTTGTTTGTCTATCTAATCTTTTGGGTTTTTATTTCTAATGAGGTCGACCAGTTGTCTATTTATTATTTTTTTTACTACGCATCAAGCTGCGCTGCTTGTCTTTGCTCCTGTGTGCTCGCGCACTCTCGCCTTTTCCACTTATTTTTATTTTTGATTTATTTTGTCAATTTTAAAAAAAAATACGCATCGTGCTGTGCTATTTGTGTTTGCTTGAGTGCATTCGCGCGCTCTCGCTTTCTCCACTTTACAATTTTTTTGTTATTATTTATCTATTCCTGAGAGTTTATCTTATTTTTTATTTGTTTATTTAAATGAAGTCGACCAGTTGCCTGACCTTCCTTCCATTATCCGTCACCGAGACAAACTGAACAAAGTTCTGAGGTCGACCTTGTAAAGATAAGGATTCAGGTCTGTTTGCTGTTTACCTTTGCTCCTGCGCGCACTGCCCTTCTCTCCACATTTATGTGTTTGTTTGTTTGTCTATCTAATCTTTTGGGTTTTTATTTCTAATGAGGTCGACCAGTTGTCTATTTATTATTTTTTTTACTACGCATCAAGCTGCGCTGCTTGTCTTTGCTCCTGTGTGCTCGCGCACTCTCGCCTTTTCCACTTATTTTTATTTTTGATTTATTTTTGATTTATTTTGTCAATTTAAAAAAAATACGCATCGTGCTGTGCTGATTGTGTTTGCTTGAGTGCATTCGCGCGCTCTCGCTTTCTCCACTTTACAATTTTTTTGTTATTATTTATCTATTCCTGAGAGTTTATCTTATTTTTTGTTTATTTAAATGAAGTCGACCAGTTGCCTGCCCTTCCTTCCATTATCCGTCACCGAGACAAACTGAACAAAGTTCTGAGGTCGACCTTGTAAAGATAAGGATTCAGGTCTGTCTGCTGTTTACCTTTGCTCCTGCGCGCACTGCCCTTCTCTCCATATTTATGTGTTTGTTTGTTTGTCTATCTAATCTTTTGGGTTTTTATTTCTAATGAGGTCGACCAGTTGTCTATTTATTATTTTTTTTACTAGGCATCAAGCTGCGCTGCTTGTCTTTGCTCCTGTGTGCTCGCGCACTCTCGCCTTTTCCACTTATTTTTATTTTTGATTTATTTTGTCAATTTTAAAAAAAAATACGCATCGTGCTGTGCTGTTTGTGTTTGCTTGAGTGCATTCGCGCGCTCTCGCTTTCTCCACTTTACAATTTTTTTCTTATTATTTATCTATTCCTGAGAGATTATCTTATATTTTATTTGTTTATTTAAATGAAGTCGACCAGTTGCCTGCACTTCCTTCCATTTTCCGTCACCGAGACAAACTGAACAAAGTTCTGAGGTCGACCTTGTAAAGATAAGGATTCAGGTCTGTCTGCTGTTTACCTTTGCTCCTGCGCGCACTGCCCTTCTCTCCACATTTTTGTGTTTGTTTGTTTGTCTATCTAATCTTTTGGGTTTTTATTTCTAATGAGGTCGACCAGTTGTCTATTTATTATTTTTTTTACTACGCATCAAGCTGCCCTGCTTGTCTTTGCTCCTGTGTGCTCGCGCACTCTCGCCTTTTCCACTTATTTTTATTTTTGATTTATTTTTGATTTATTTTGTCAATTTTAAAAAAAATACGCATCGTGCTGTGCTGTTTGTGTTTGCTTGTGTGCATTCGCGCGCTCTCGCTTTCTCCACTTTACAATTTTTTTGTTATTATTTATCTATTCCTGAGAGTTTATCTTATTTTTTGTTTATTTAAATGAAGTCGACCATTTGCCTGCCCTTCCTTCCATTATCCGTCACCGAACAAACTGAACAAAGTTCTGAGGTCGACCTTGTAAAATAAGGATTCAGGTCTGTCTGCTGTTTACCTTTGCTCCTGCGCGCACTGCCCTTCTCTCCACATTTATGTGTTTGTTTGTTTGTCTATCTAATCTTTTGGGTTTTTATTTCTAATGAGGTCGACCAGTTGTCTATTTATTATTTTTTTTACTACGCATCAAGCTGCGCTGCTTGTCTTTGCTCCTGTGTGCTCGCGCACTCTCGCCTTTTCCACTTATTTTTATTTTTGATTTATTTTTGATTTATTTTGTCAATTTAAAAAAAAAATACGCATCGTGCTGTGCTGTTTGTGTTTGCTTGAGTGCATTCGCGCGCTCTCGCTTTCTGCACTTTACAATTTTTTTGTTATTATTTTTCTATTCCTGAGAGTTTATCTTATTTTTTATTTGTTTATTTAAATGAAGTCGACCAGTTGCCTGCCCTTCCTTCCATTATCCGTCACCGAGACCAACTGAACAAAGTTCTGAGGTCGACCTTGTAAAGATAAGGATTCAGGTCTGTCTGCTGTTTACCTTTTCTCCTGCGCGCACTGCCCTTCTCTCCACATTTATGTGTTTGTTTGTTTGTCTATCTAATCTTCTGGGTTTTTATTTCTAATGAGGTCGACCAGTTGTCTGTTTATTATTTTTTTTACTACGCATCAAGCTGCGCTGCTTGTCTTTGCTCCTGTGTGCTCGCGCACTCTCGCCTTTTCCACTTATTTTTATTTTTGATTTATTTTTGATTTATTTTGTCAATTTTAAAAAAAATACGCAACGTGCTGTGCTGTTTGTGTTTGCTTGAGTGCATTCGCGCGCTCTCGCTTTCTCCACTTTACAATTTCTTTGTTATTATTTATCTATTCATGAGAGTTTATCTTATTTTTTATTTGTTTATTTAAATGAAGTCGACCAGTTGCCTGCCCTTCCTTCCATTATCCGTCACCGAGACAAACTGAACAAAATTCTGAGGTCGACCTTGTAAATATAAGGATTCAGGTCTGTCTGCTGTTTACCTTTGCTCCTGCGCGCACTGCCCTTCTCTCCATATTTATGTGTTTGTTTGTTTGTCTATCTAATCTTTTGGGTTTTTATTTCTAATGAGGTCGACCCGTTGTCTATTTATTATTTTTTTTACTACGCATCAAGCTGCGCTGCTTGTCTTTGCTCCTGTGTGCTCGCGCACTCTCGCCTTTTCCACTTATTTTTATTTTTGATTTATTTTTGATTTATTTTGTCAATTTTAAAAAAAATACGCATCGTGCTGTGCTGTTTGTGTTTGCTTGAGTGCATTCGCGCGCTCTCGCTTTCTCCACTTTACAATTTTTTTGTTATTATTTATCTATTCCTGAGAGTTTATCTTATTTTTTATTTGTTTATTTAAATGAAGTCGACCAGTTGCCTGCCCTTCCTTCCATAATCCGTCACCGAGACAAACTTAACAAAGTTCTGAGGTCGTCCTTGTAAAGATAAGGATTCAGGTCTGTCTGCTGTTTACCTTTGCTCCTGCGCGCACTGCCCTTCTCTCCACATTTATGTGTTTGTTTGTTTGTCTATCTAATCTTTTGGGTTTTTATTTCTAATGAGGTCGACCAGTTGTCTATTTATCATTTTTTTTACTACGCATCAAGCTGCGCTGCTTGTCTTTGCTCCTGTGTGCTCGCGCACTCTCGCCTTTTCCACTTATTTTTATTTTTGATTTATTTTTTATTTATTTTGTCAATTTAAAAAAAATACGCATCGTGCTGTGCTGTTTGTGTTTGCTTGAGTGCATTCGCGCGCTCTCGCTTTCTCCACTTTACAATTTTTTTTGTTATTATTTATCTATTCCTGAGAGTTTATCTTTTTTTTTGTTTATTTAAATGAAGTCGACCAGTTGCCTGCCCTTCCTTCCATTATCCGTCACCGAGACAAACTGAACAAAGTTCTGAGGTCGACCTTGTAAAGATAAGGATTCAGGTCTGTCTGCTGTTTACCTTTGCTCCTGCGCGCACTGCCCTTCTCTCCACATTTATGTGTTTGTTTGTTTGTCTATCTAATCTTTTGGGTTTTTATTTCTAATGAGGTCGACCAGTTGTCTATTTATTATTTTTTTTACTACGCATCAAGCTGCGCTGCTTGTCTTTGCTCCTGTGTGCTCGCGCACTCTCGCCTTTTCCACTTATTTTTATTTTTGATTTATTTTGTCAATTTTAAAAAAAAAAAAGCATCGTGCTGTGCTATTTGTGTTTGCTTGAGTGCATTCGCGCGCTCTCGCTTTCTCCACTTTACAATATTTTTGTTATTATTTATCTATTCCTGAGAGTTTATCTTATTTTTTATTTGTTTATTTAAATGAAGTCGACCAGTTGCCTGACCTTCCTTCCATTATCCGTCACCGAGACAAACTGAACAAAGTTCTGAAGTCGACCTTGTAAAGATAATGATTCAGGTCTGTCTGCTGTTTACCTTTGCTCCTGCACGCACTGCCCTTCTCTCCACATTTATGTGTTTGTTTGTTTGTCTATCTTAACTTTTGGGTTTTTATTTCTAATGAGGTCGACCAGTTGTCTATTTATTATTTTTTTTACTACGCATCAAGCTGCGCTGCTTGTCTTTGCTCCTGTGTGCTCGCGCACTCTCGCCTTTTCCACTTATTTTTATTTTTGATTTATTTTTGATTTATTTTGTCAATTTAAAAAAATACACATGGTGCTGTGCTGTTTGTGTTTGCTTGAGTGCATTCGCGCGCTCTCGCTTTCTCCACTTTACAATTTTTTTGTTATTATTTATCTATTCCTGAGAGTTTATCTTATTTTTTATTTGTTTATTTAAATGAAGTCGACCAGTTGCCTGCCCTTCCTTCCATTATCCGTCACCGAGACACACTGAACAAAGTTCTGAGGTCGACCTTGTAAAGATAAGGATTCAGGTCTGTCTGCTGTTTACCTTTGCTCCTGCCGCACACTGCCCTTCTCTCCACATTTATGTGTTTGTTTGTCTATCTAATCTTTTGGGTTTTTATTTCTAATCAGGTCGACCTGTTGTCTATTTATTATTTTTTTTACTAGGCATCAAGCTGCGCTGCTTGTCTTTGCTCCTGTGTGCTCGCGCACTCTCGCCTTTTCCACTTATTTTTGATTTATTTTTGATTTATTTGTCAATTTTAAAAAAAATACGCATCGTGCTGTGCTGTTTGTGTTTGCTTGAGTGCATTCGCGCGCTCTCGCTTTCTCCACTTTACAATTTTTTTGTTATTATTTATCTATTCCTGAGAGTTTATCTTATTTTTTATTTGTTTATTTAAATGAAGTCGACCAGTTGCCTGCCCTTCCTTCCATAATCCGTCACCGAGACAAACTTAACAAAGTTCTGAGGTCGTCCTTGTAAAGATAAGGATTCAGGTCTGTCTGCTGTTTACCTTTGCTCTGCGCGCACTGCCCTTCTCTCCACATTTATGTGTTTGTTTGTTTGTCTATCTAATCTTTTGGGTTTTTATTTCTAATGAGGTCGACCAGTTGTCTATTTATTATTTTTTTTACTACGCATCAAGCTGCGCTGCTTGTCTTTGCTCCTGTGTGCTCGCGCACTCTCGCCTTTTCCACTTATTCTTATTTTTGATTTATTTTTGATTTATTTTGTCAATTTAAAAAAAATACGCATCGTGCTGTGCTATTTGTGTTTGCTTGAGTGCATTCGCGCGCTCTCGCTTTCTCCACTTTACAATTTTTTTGTTATTATTTATCTATTCCTGAGAGTTTATCTTATTTTTTATTTGTTTATTTAAATGAAGTCGACCAGTTGCCTGCCCTTCCTTCCATTATCCGTCACCGAGACAAACTGAACAAAGTTCTGAGGTCGACCTTGTAAAGATAAGGATTCAGGTCTGTCTGCTGTTTACCTTTGCTCCTGCGCGCACTGCCCTTCTCTCCACATTTATGTGTTTGTTTGTTTGTCTATCTAATCTTTTGGGTTTTTATTTCTAATGAGGTCGACCAGTTGTCTATTTATTATTTTTTTACTACGCATCAAGCTGCGCTGCTTGTCTTTGCTCCTGTGTGCTCGCGCACTCTCGCCTTTTCCACTTATTTTTATTTTTGATTTATTTTTGATTTATTTTGTCAATTTAAAAAAAATACGCAACGTGCTGTGCTGTTTGTGTTTGCTTGAGTGCATTCGCGCGCTCTCGCTTTCTCCACTTTACAATTTTTTTGTTATTATTTATCTATTCCTGAGAGTTTATCTTATTTTTTGTTTATTTAAATGAAGTCGACCAGTTGCCTGCCCTTCCTTCCATTATCCGTCACCGAACACACTGAACAAAGTTCTGAGGTCGACCTTGTAAAATAAGGATGAGGTCTGTCTGCTGTTTACCTTTGCTCCTGCGCGCACTGCCCTTCTCTCCACATTTATGTGTTTGTTTGTTTGTCTATCTAATCTTTTGGGTTTTTATTTCTAATGAGGTCGACCAGTTGTCTATTTATTATTTTTTTTACTACGCATCAAGCTGCGCTGCTTGTCTTTGCTCCTGTGTGCTCGCGCACTCTCGCCTTTTCCACTTATTTTTATTTTTGATTTATTTTTGATTTATTTTGTCAATTTAAAAAAAAATACGCATCGTGCTGTGCTGTTTGTGTTTGCTTGAGTGCATTCGCGCGCTCTCGCTTTCTGCACTTTACAATTTTTTTGTTATTATTTATCTATTCCTGAGAGTTTATCTTATTTTTTATTTGTTTATTTAAATG